>NW_027185776.1:934782-1058168 GCF_028583685.1 Petaurus breviceps papuanus | reverse complement strand
ACAGACAGAGAGAGAGACAGAGAGACAGAGAGAGAGAGAGAGAGAGACAGACAGAGAGAGAGACAGAGAGAGAGAGAGAGACAGAGAGAGACAGAGACAGAGAGAGACAGAGAGAGACAGAGACCCAGCTCTGTTCTTTGACTCATAATTTTTATCATACCTTCCTTCTCTACTCTACCTCATATTCCTAGAATTCTTTTTGCCATGTTTGAACAATTCAAGTGTCTCCCCTAGCCCCTCACTGGGGCCCCTCAAGTCTTAATTAAGATTGTTCTTAGACTCTGCGATCAACAGAAATGAAGTCCTGAAAAACAGCTAGCCTTCTGTCTTCAAAGGAATGTTTATTCCTATCTGCCAGAGCTTCCAATAGGTGGAATGAATGACAAGAAGATATGTAAATCTTCTGCCTTCATGCTCTCCCTGACTACTTCTCCTCCCTCTCACCTACCCTTTACATCACTGTCAGAATAACTTTCCTAATCTAAAAGTCAGATCATGTTACTCCTTTGCTCATAAAGACTCAGTTAGCTGCCGCCTATTTAATAAAGTTCAAACGCCTCACCCTGGTATTCAAGGCATTCGATAATCTGGCCCCAACCTACCTTTCCAGGTTTATGTAACATCACTCATATCTATGAACACTACCCTTCATTGAAACTGGACTCCTAATTGAACTATGACCTTATGTGGCCCTTTTTAGCCACTCTCAAAAATTTTTTTAAACAAATTTATTTTCCATTCATGTAAAACAAGCATTTTATAACACAATACTCTATCTTTACCTACTATATCTCTCCATACCTGAAAATGGATTACTA
Source organism: Petaurus breviceps papuanus (assembly GCF_028583685.1). Classification (NCBI taxonomy): domain Eukaryota; kingdom Metazoa; phylum Chordata; class Mammalia; order Diprotodontia; family Petauridae; genus Petaurus; species Petaurus breviceps. The sequence continues at coordinate 1,057,350 of NW_027185776.1, read as the reverse complement.
TTCATCTTTGCTTACTGAGAGCACTTCCCTTTCCACAAGGTCCAGATGAAGTGGTACCTCCTCCATGAAGCTTTTCAGGGATTCTCTAATATTATTAATCTAACTTAGATCAGTTACCAGTGCATATGTTGTACACTAGGTGGCACAGTGGATAGAGCACTGGGTCTGGAGACAGGAAGTCTTGAATTCAAATCCTGCCTCGGACACTTTCTAGCTGTGTGACTCAAAGCATCTGTTCACTAAACTTGTTTGCTTCAGTTTTCTCAACTGTATAATGGGCACCAGGGAAGTTGTGAGGATCAAATGATATATTTACAAAGAACCATATAAATGCTAGGTATTATTGCCCATCTAATAACAACAACAACAACAACAACAACAAAAAACCCAGAGGAAGACCATCAGTATACCTCATGGATTCTCTATGGTGAGTTATAAATCACAAGGATAACACAGGATAAAAAGGAAAGGATGGGCGGTGATCCATACCAGAAGAATGTGTGCCCACACTGATGAGCTCATGAATTCATCCAGATATTAAAGTAATAATAACTCATTTCTAAGTGTTTTGAGGTTTATAAAGTACTTTCCTCATTAACAACCTTATAACAGGGAGGTAGTATGAGTATTTTAAAGACAAGGAAACAGATGCTCAAAAAGTAATGGGTTAAGTAATTTACTCAGGGTCAAATCCAGAGGTTCTAGATCATTAGTGTCTAAGGGAGGAGGGACTATGTCACAGAATCATAGAAAGGAACCTCAGAGACCACCTGGTCCAACTACTTCATTTTACAAATGAGGAAACTGTTAGCTAGAAAAGTCAAGTGACTCATTCAAAGTCTCACATATATTATTAAGAGCCAAAATCTGTACCCAGTTCCTCCATTTCCACTGAACCTGTCCCCAAGTTCCACGCTTTCCACTTAAGAGGTTAATGCTTCATTTTGCATCCCTAGCATGGCACAAATAGAACATAATCTACACAATGGGAGATATTACTGCCGACATATACGTGAAGAACCAAAGACACACTTTAAGGAAGCATTAAAACAACCTCAAACTGCCTCTTACCTTAAAGGAAAGTGGGAAAATTCCTATGGCGACAAAGCCCTATACAAGGCAGAAATTAGAAGCCTCAAGAGGGGAAGAGTTACATGTATAAGTGGTACCTATAGATAAAACCAAAGTCTTTAAGCCGTTGGTCAACAATGTAATACTACACAATCAACAAGGGTTCGTAAGCATCTACATTGAATACTTAGCACCACAAAACAGGTAACTATGGGAAAATAGACAAGTATATGAAATGGTCCCCTATTTGGCAGATGAATGAACAAGCATTTATTGTGTACCTACTACCTACTATGTGCCACTGTACACAACCTATCAACAAGAATTTAGTAAGTCTATTTATTAGACTTATTAAGGATTCTAATAAAAGACTCTAGGCTTTGAATTATGCTGTATTAAATGCAATGTAAGTTTAGAGAAAGGGGATGATTTGGGCAAAAACAATTTGAAAAAGCTTTGCTTCACAAAAGGAGGTGGGATCTGAGCTGAGTCTTCTGAAAAATTAAGAGTTTACATAAAGGGAGGTTAGTGGAAGGGAAGGGAGGGAAACTACAGCATGGGAAAGGAACAGAAATATGGATACTAATGCACTTCTGGTAGAGTTCTGAACTTGTCCAATCATTCTAGAGAACAATTTGGAACTAGGTCCAAAAGGCTATAAAACTGTGCATACTCTTTGACCCAACAATACCACTACTAGGTCTGTATCCCAAAGAGATGAAAGGGAAGGGAAAAGGACCCAGGTGTACACAAATATTTATAGCAGATTTTTTTTTGTGCGGTGGAAAACAATTGGAAGGGGATACTCAACAGTTGGGGAATGGCTGAACAAGTCGTGGTATCTGATTGTGTTAGAATTCTATTAGGCCATAAGAAGTGATGAGAAGGATAGTTTCAGGAAAAATACCTGGTAAATCTTGTCTAAAGACTGTACAGAACACTGTACAAAGTAATAGCAACATAGTAATGATGACCACCTGTGAAGATGTAGCTACTCTGATCAAGACAATGATGCAAGACAATTCCAGAAGACTCATGATGAGAAATGCTATCTACCTCTAGAGGGAAAAGTGATGAATGAACACTGAGTGCAGACTGAAGTATATTTTTAAAATTTTCTTTATTTTTCATGCATGCATGCGTCTGTGTGTGTGTGTGTGTGTTTCCAACACGGCTAATATGGAAATGTTTCACATGTAAAATAAATATCATGTCGCTTACCTTGTCAAGGGGTGAAAGAAGAGCAAGGTGTAGATAATCCAGACTCCAAGTTGTAAAAAATATTGAAAAATGAAATTATATAAGTTCACAGATTTGGACCTTAAAGGTCATCTAGTTTGACAAGGTTAACTAAGGTCATACAATTAGCAAGAGAGGAAACTGGGATTTGAACCTAGGTTCACTGACTCCAAAGTTCTTTCACCATGACATGCTGTTAGACTATAGAAGGATCCAAAAGACAAAAAAGGCTAAATTTCGTTGACACAGGAGGAAACAAAAAAGCTATTGTAGGTCTCAGACTAAATGCCCACATTCAGTACGATCACCATCAAAAGTGTCTTTTTGAACTGAAGACTACAGTACTGCACTGGGAATTAGGTAATCAATTCAACTGAAAATCTGTTGCAGGGATGGAGAGAGGCTTATTAGGAAGAAAAAAAAGCACCATGGAACAAAATATAAACTATAAGCACAACTTCTAAAAATGTGTCAAGGGTACCTTTCAAACACTCACTGGGGAGTTTTTGTTTAGAGCTGAACTTCTGCTGGAGTTCTGCAATCCATCCCTGGCAGCCAGGAGAATTGCTGACTGGCAGAGAGATGAAACATGTGTCTGGTACATTCTAAGCAGGGCCATCAGCTTCTAGTGCTGGACCAATAAACTTGCAAGATGGTGATTGTGGAGCTGGTTATGGATCAATCTGATTTGCACCAGGAAACTCAGAATAGGAAGGGGGAAAGAATATTTCACTTTTGGCTTGAAAAGAGCTAAAGGGAAAGGATAATAGTAAAATAGAAAGTAAAAAATGGAGGGAGAATATTTTCTCTGGTCACTAAAAAAAAACCAAAAACAAAACACAACAAAAAACCACCTTGGCAATTCCATAGCCAAAGAGTATCTCTTGTCCAGCCCTGTGTGATAGCGCCCAAATTTCTGCTTATTCAGGTCTCTTCTCCCTCTTTGTACCTCCTGCTGGTTGCTTGGCAACCCCAAAAGTCCTCTCTAGCATGTGTTAAGTATTAGCTGACAAGGAGCTTTGCTTCTGCCCACCCACAGTGCAGTTTTCAAAATTGTCCTCATTTGGACTGCCAATTACTCCTAGTCACTATCATCTGAACCAAGGCTGCTTGCTCTCCACAGAGCTCATCTTTGATTGCTTGGTATTGTGGTAAAATTTAAGAACTATATTTGTCACATCCCAATAATTTCCATAACAACAGACTGTCGGCAAAGACAAGATGATTTCATTGTAGGATCAAAACAGATGGGAGAAAAAAAAAAAACCCTTATTAAAACCACAAATATCTTTCCATTAAAACAGCCAGATAACAAAAGGAAAATATCAGTCAAGTACATTTTCCATTAAGTTCAAACTAAAATATCACACTTCTTGTAAGCTCTTTTATAAACATATGTCCTGTATGCAGAATGTGTGCACCTTGGCTAGACAATATATATTGTCTAATGCCAAGATATGAAATGAAATGAAATGATTACATTAAATAGTCCCTTGTGGCTACAACTGAGATTAACCGGCATTTTATTTTCTTTAGCTACCAAAATAATATACATACTGATTTCATCTTGAACTACCTTATCTAGAATCTCACTGAGGCCTAGTTAAATCATAGCATCTCTCTGTTAGGAGGCCAATGAAGATACCTATGTGTCATGCTACCAAGTGGATTTTGTCCTTCTGGGGAAGGAGGAGGGAGGCACCCCTTCCTTATGTGACTTATCTACTGAGTAATTGCTTGCTAAAAATAAGAGGTGTATGAAAGTGAGGTGAGTGGGCTGTCTTAGAAAGAGGTAGGTGAGTATGATGTTGATGGATGTCTGTATATTCAAGGATAGAATACGACTTTCAGAGGTGAAGGATAAAATGACTTCTGGGGTCTCACCGATCAGATTCTGTGAAAGTATCCTTAACTGCAGCCTCACTATGAGCATCCATTCAATTCTCCAGTCAATCCTTGCCTTCCCCAACATAAACACATTTGCAATGTCAGTTCTGCTCAAGTTGATGCCCCTGCCTGGACTGCCCAGCTTTCCTCTCCAACACAGTCTGTAGAAATTCTTCTCACCCATTAACATTTAGCTCAATGAACACTCATTAACAATTAGATCAATGAACTTCTGAGAGCGTTTCCTATTTTTTCCTAACCATAATTACATTCTTCTCCTTTAAACACATATAGAAACTAATTTATACATCTCTTAGTCATGTAGCATCTATATTTTTCTATTAGTTATTTCTTCACATGCCACACTGGGACCAAACTGTCTATTACAAACATTGGTGCAAATAAACTTTCAGGAAGACAATGAAAAAGACTGTTCACTTGTCTATACTAAGAATCTCTTAACTAGATAGACTGTAACACCCCAAATCTATTAAGGACTAATGCTCTTTCTCTGTAATAGCTGCTGGGACATTTGCTGGATTGAACCTTTATAAAGAAACAGAGAAATCTGCTTCAAAAACACAATTATTGGGGACAAGCAAGCATGTGGTTTTTCTGGGGAAATTATTCAGTAAAATGCAACTCTATCAAGGCATTTCTATCAATTTAAGTTGATAGTTTAATCCTTAACAGTTTGTTAACTCTAAGTATATGCAGGAGGTTTCCTGAAGAGGACAAAAAAAAAAGGACTAGAAGAGCCCATAAGTATTCTGTTGCAAACAAGAAAGGCTGATGATTATCTTGCCAGCAGAACGAAGAAGAAGGAGTAAAGCCTTTTGTTCCTCCGTCAAAAGAGGACCAAGAGTAAGGTTTCTCAAAAGATCTGTGTCTTTAAATACTTTCTGGTCACATTACATGTTTATAGTTCTGCTTCTTTTTGCTAAGCCCTAAGTTTCTTCAGCTTTAGAGTTCTGGAAAAAAACTTTCCACCTTTTGTATTCAAAGCTCTCAGCCATAGTTTGGAAGACAGGCTGATATCCCTCATTGAGGAGCAAATCAGCTTTGAAACAACAAAATCCTTCCCTGTTAGCAGGAAGAAAGCCACTGCCTATATCTGGACACATGATTTCTGTTAAGGAGTACACCTTGCTGAGAATTTTCATTCTGTCTGAAGCTAAATATCCTTTCCCGATTTCAAAGGGTTAAAAGGAAAACTGAGAGTTAGTTGCTAATTATATACTTAAATAGCTAAGGTGACAAGCTCCTAATATCTCCTCCTAAGGTAGCTAAGTGGACAGAGAGGCTAAATTTGGAATCAGGAAAACCTGAGTTCAAATCACTTATTTGCTCTGTGACCTTGGGCAACTCACTTAACCTCCCCCGATTCCATTTCTTCATTTGGAAAATAGGGACAATAAATAGCGTATAATTCCCAGGTTCATTGGGAAGATAAAATGAAATGCTATTTCTAAAGCACCTTGAGAACCATAAAACACTACACAAATAGAAGCAATTATTATTTTCATTACTAGATCAAGGGGTATCATCTTAGGTTTTTTTGTCTTGCGCAACACCTAACAGTATGTTATAAACATCAAATGTTTCATATACACTTAATGAATTGAAGCAAATTAAGTTCCCATTTTGTGTAAGTAGGGCACTATAGAGACACATGCATAAGATTGAGTCCCTGTCCTCAGGGAGCTGACATTTTAATGCCTTGGAATTACATAGCATTTTACTGTTTTCATAATCATGGGATTTCAGAGTAGGAAGGAACCTGCAAAGCCATCAAGTCAAATTCATAACCAAACGAGAAAAGTTTATCTACAACAAGATCTCCACCAACTCTCCGTCATGATTTAAAAACCTTTGGCATCAGAGAATTCATTCTTCACACTAAGTCTAAATCTGTTGTTCACTAACTTCCATTCATCAACCTACTTTTGTCCTAGAGTGTCCAACCAGGAAAAATTTAATTCTACAAGACAGACCATCAAAAATCAAATCCACTCTTCTCTTCTTCATTGGATTCTTACCAAATGATTTCTTTTCTAAGAGGATCAACAAATCCACATCATCTTTCCTTGGGATGCAAGCAACTGCTTCTTCTAAGTCTTCCACTCTCCAGGAGAGGTTTCATATCTCTTACTCAGTGTCAGATGTTCAGTGATCCTTCTCTTTCTCCAATAAGTCATATTCTTCCACTTTCCAATCTATCCCCAGACAAGAATCCCTTCTGCCTCTTTTGATCTTTTTTTTTTACCACCTTTATTTCTATCTTAAATCCTTTCTTCTATTTTTTAAAATGAAAACTTAAGTCTTCTTCATAAACATTAATTTCTTCCTAAATATTAAATGTTAATTTTATTTCATAAACATAAAAAACAATTAATTCTTCATAAAAATTAATTTACTAAGCAGAGTTTATTAGATTAAAAGCAATATGTTACTCACTATGTTGTTCAGTTATTTCTGATTCTTTGTGGCCTCATTTGGGATTTTCTTGGCAGAGACACTGAAGTGGCTTGCCATTTCCTTCTCCAGCTTTTTTTTTGCAGATGAGGAAACTGAAGCAAACAGGTTTAAGTGTTCAGGGTCACAGAGTTAATAAGTGTCTGAGGCTGCATTTGAACTCAGGAAGATGAATGACTCCAGGCCCAGTGCTCCATCACTGTGCCACCTAGCTGCCCACGCATCTATGTAGAGATGCCTCACCATGGGAGATACAAATGAAAAAGTGGTGATCACTCAGTTCTCTACTCCAATTAATGTAATGAGAAAATGCTCTGCTCTACATACTGATACCTTTATTAGGTAATAATACTTCTTTTATTGAATTACAGAATCAATCTAAGGTAGAAACCAGGCATGAACAAGCCTGAAACATCTCTATTGAATCAATCACAGGTGCAGAAGAAGTATAAATCGAATCAAAGTAGATGACAGCACACAGGAAATATATTGTGGGTGATGGAAGAGAATCAGTTATGTCCAGTGGAGCTTTAGATAAACTGTATGCCAATTCAGAATCGGGCATTTCTAACAGTAGCCAGCAGTCAAGTGGCGAAAGAGTTCTAACCAAGCTCTTAAGTGAGAACTGTGGGGGAAGGGGGTTGGGGGAAAGGAAAGGCAGGAAAAAGTTTTTGCATGTCAGCTTCCCCTTCCCCCTCCACATTTGACTGGAGGAACTCCAAAAGACAAAAGATTTTGTGAACTCTGAAAGACAGAAGATACGGACTTTGCATTGGTGTCAGCATGAATTCCCATGAGACAACAATGATAACGTCTACATCAGAAGCCAAAGACAAAACAGAGTGAACAATAGCTTTAGGTCTCATGACCTCTTTAGGACTGCAAGAGGGATAGCTTCAGGACTCTACAAGTCCAGAAGGAAACTATACCTTGGAGGAACTTGAGGACTCAGGCAAGAAATAAAAGTACTTCGGAATAGGAGTTGTAAATATTCTTTGCAAGAGATGGTCTGAGTTTGAGTCCACTCTCCCCAGAGATCTAGGGTGTATAAGAAGTGAGTGCTTCACAGACTTTTGGGAAGACTGCTGTTGTACTAGATGTTCTTACCATGTTATCACAGTAAATATACCATTTTAAAATCTAATGAAGTGTAGCTGGCCAACTGATAATCAACAATGAGAGGCAAGCACACCACATTGGGATTTATGAACAACAATATTAGAAACCACCCCCCATCCCCTGAGGTGTATACCTAGAAGCCTGAAGGAAGAGTCAGTCACTCTCTGGGGACCTAATTTGGTAGTCTGAGTTGAGATTGGGAGAATAAACCCAGAGAAAGTTTTAAACAAAGAATTAGACAAAATCTTCACTCTTTAATGAGATTGCTGTATAGTAAGGAAATTAGATGCTAATATACAACTATGTAAGCGTCTAATTTCCTTACTATACTATATAAATATACTATATATAATATTAATACACATACACACACACTATAAATATATATATATATACACACACACTATATATATACACACACACTGTATGTATGTATGTATTTTATGTTCTATGAGGACAAAGACAAAGTCTTATTGAAAATCTCCCCAAACTTCTAGCAAAATGTTGTTGGTGGTATTTTTTTACCTAAGAAATAACAAATTACTGTTGTTGAACTGCAGCACGCATGACATTGGTTAAGGAACTTAATCTTCCTCATCTGTAAAAGTGATTGGTCTACAAGGCTAAGTCTAATTTTATTGATGTTGTATAATAGAAGGCATAAGTACCTAGAGAGATAATGCAGGAAGGTGAGTGAGACATGTTTAAAGAACAAATGGCAACAAATACAAAACACTTTTCATACAGATAAAGATCTAAATAATTGGAAAAATATTAGTTGCTCATGGGTAGGCCAGGCTAATTTAATAAAAATGACAATTCTACCTAAATTAAATTACTTATTCAGTACCATACCAATCAAACTACCAAGAATTATTTTATAGAACCAGAAAAAAAACAATAAAATTCATAAGAAAAGGTCCAGAATATCAAGGGAATTAATGAAAAGAAATGCAAGGGAAGGTGGCCTCGTGGTACCACATCTTAAATTGTACTATAAAGCACCAATCATCAAAACTACTTGATACTGGCTAAGAAACAGAGTGGTGGATCAGTGGAATAGGCTAGGTACGTGAAAGCAAAAGTCAATGACTATAGTAATCTATTATCTGATAAACTCAAAGACTCAAGCTCATGGCATAAGAAATCACTATTCAGCAAAAACTGCTGGCAAAACTGGAAAATAGTATGGCAGAGACCAACATCTTACCCCTTAAAAGCTAAAGCTAAAGTCAAAATGGGTACATGATTTAGATATAAAGACTAATATTATAAGCAGACTAGGAGAGCAATGAAAAGTCTACCTGTCAGATCTATGGAGAAGGAAAGAATTTATGACAAACAAGAGACAGAGAACGTTATGAAATGCAAAATGGATGATTTTGAATATATTACATTGGAAAGTTTTTGCACAAAGCCAATGCAACCAAGATTAGAAGGGAAGCAGAAAACTGGGAAACAATTTTTACAGTCAGTGTCTTTGATAAAGGCCTTATTTAAAAAATATATAGAAAACCGAGTCAAATTTATTAAGACAAGTCATTCCCCAATTGATAAATGGTCAAAGGATATGAACAGGCAGTTTTCAGAGGAAGAAATTAAAGATATCTATAGTCATGTGAAAAAATGCTCTAAATCACAATTGATTAGAGAAATGCAAATTAAAACAACTCCGAGGTACCCCATCACACCTATCAAATTGGCTAACATTACAAAACAGGAAAATGATAAATGTTGGAGACATGGGAGAGCTGGAACACCATTGCACTGTTGGGGGAGTTGTGAACTGAACCAACCATTCTGGAGAGCGATTTGGAACTATGCCCAAAGGGCTATAAAAATGTGCATACCCTTTGACCCATCAATACCACTTCCAGGGCTATCTCCCAAAGAGATTATGAAAATGGGAAAAGGACCCACATGTACAAAAATATTTATAGCAGCTTTCTTTGTGGTGGCCAAGAACTGCAAATTGAGGGGCTGTCCATCAACTGGGGAGTGGTCAAACAAGCTGTGGTATATGAATGTAATGGAATATTGCTGTGTTACGATGTTATATGTTACAAATGATGAGCAGGCAGACTCCAGAAAAACCTGGAAAGACTTGCAGGAACTGATGCTGAGTGAACTGAGCAGAACCAGAATATTGTACACAGTAACAGCCATATTGCATGATAATTGACTTTGATAAGACTTAGCTCTTTTCAGCAATGCAACAACCTAAGACAGCTCCATAAGACTCATGATAGAAAATGTTATCCACATCCAGAGAAAGAACTTTGGAGTCTGAATACACATGGAAGCATACTATTTGCTTCCCTTTTCTTTTGTTCTTTTGTTATGTTTCTTCTTTCTCATGGTTCCTCCCATTCATTCTCATTCTTCTTTACATCATGACTAATGCAAAAATGTTTAAATATGAATGAATAAGTAGAGTCTATATCAGATTGCATGCCATCTTGGAGGGGAAGGAACAGAGGAAGGAGGAGAAAATTTAAAACTCAAAATCTTACAGAAGTGAATATTGAAAACAAAAATTAAATAAATTAGTTACTAAAAAGAACAAATGGCAGTCAGGAAGACCTGTTAGGTTATTACAAAAGGCCAAGTACAATGAGGGGAGCATACATTTAGACCTGGAAGGGGCTTTAGAGATCATCTAATATAATGCCCACATTTTTTTTTTTTAAGCATCAGGGTTAAGTAACTTGCTCAAGGTTACATGGCCAGTTATTTCTGGGTGTGGTGCTGAGTGTCCGAGCCCGGGATTCGATCTCCAGGTCGTCCCAACACTGGAGCCAGTACTCTTACTCGCTGAGCCACCTGGCCGCCCCTAAGCAATTGGGGTTAAGTAACTTGCTCAAGGTTACACGGCCAGGTGTTTCTGGGTGGGTGCTAAGTGTCTGAGCCCGGGATTCGATCTCCAGGTCTTCTCAACACTGGAGCCGGTGCTCTTACTTGCTGTGCTACCTGGCCGCCCCTAATGCCCACATTTTTATAAGAAAGGAAACTGAGGCTCAGTGATTTGCCCAAGGTCACACAGACAGCACATGATTTTGTTCAGTTGTTTTTCAGTCGTGTTCGACTCTTTGTGATTCCATTTGGGGGTTTCTTGACAAAGATACCAAAATGGTTTGCCATTTCCTTCTTCAGCTTATTTTACAGATAAGAAAGCTCAGGCAAACAGGGTTAAGTGACTTGCCCAGGGTCACACAGTTGGTAGGTGTCTAAGTCCAGATTTGAACTCAAGTTCAGTCTTCCTGACTTTATGCCTGGCACTCCATGAACTGTGGCATCTAAATGTGCAGCACATATGGCAGGGCTGGGATTCAAACCACAATCCTTCAACTCCAAATGCAATGTTCCCTAATGACATTCTTTCTATGGGTATCACCAAAGTTCCATGGACACAATAAGAGAAGGAAGAGGTATATGGAATATCTGTTACAGAAGGTTATAATACACTGGTGACTATGTAAGTACATACAAAAAATAAAGGACAACTGGAGGGGTCAAAGATACTCCTAGGATTAGATGATAAAGAAGTGACTTTATTAGAAAAGGAGAAGTCAAAAAGAACAGTAGATTTTGGGGTAAAACAAAAAAATCTCTTTTCTCAACATGTGAAGCTTTAGTTACTGGTGGGATGAAGATGCCCCGTAGCCAGAGGGAAATAATCTTGTGTTAAGGGAAAAACTTCCTAATTTCATTCTCTCAACAATCCTTCAGGGCAGGAATTAATATTCCCATGTTCCATATGAGGCAAGTGAAGCTCAGACATTTAACTGTCTCAGTGGGCATTTTAAGTGCCAGAACCAGTACTACAAATTGAGCTGAGTCCTGTACCAGGGTTCTTTCCTTTATTCCAAACTCATTAGATGATAGAACCCCCTGGGGATCCTGGATTAGAGCTAAAAGAAAAAATGCAAAATCACTCAGACACCAGAAAGGGGGGGGGGGGGGGGTTTCAAGAACTATTTTTCAGAAAACATCAAACTGCATGTTGCCTAACTGATAAATCACCAAATGATTCTTTGAGTTTGCATGGTCTAAAACCATGTGTTTTTCAGGAGGAATTACTAGAAAAATCCCTGCAGAGGCCTTGAGGGACAGATAATGCTGCTAGACTTAAGTAAGTAGTTGCTGTCTGTCCTTCATTCTTGACTATGAGCAATGACATCACGAGAGTGATATGGGGCATTTAGGTGGAGCAGTTGATAAGAGTACTGGCCTAGGAATCAGGAAGACTCATCTCCCAGATAACTTTTTTTTTAATTAAAGGGGGCCATCTCTTGACTCACTTCTTCAAAAGGTCTATTCATTGAACGGCATTGCCTTACTCAAAGTGAGAACTTGGAAAGAGCTTAAAAAAAGCCAAAGTCTCCCACTGTATCCTGTGCCGTCTCCAGTCATCCTGCCTGATATCTGGTCGTTGGACCCATATGGGTCTGGAAGAGAAAGTGAGGCTGGTGATTTTGCACAGCCCTCCCCCTCTCACTCATATCCAGTTCAATGCAAGTCATGTCATCTCCCTGATGTCATGGTCCTCTTTGAGAATGAACAAACCACAACCCTGGGCAAGTCACTTAGTCCTATTTGCCGTAGTTTCTTTATCTGTAAAATCACCTGGAGAAGGAAATGGCAAACTGCTCCAGTATCTTTGCCAAGAAAACCCCAAATGGGGTCACAAAGAGTCAGATGTGACCAAAAAACAAAAATTTAAACAAAATAGAACAGAGCAGGGAAGGGGCAATATCTGAAAACAAACAGCCAATAATTTGTTGGTAACAAAGGAAAGAAATATAAGAAGGAACAAAAGGGATTTGTGACACAATCGAAAGCAGGGAAGGAGAAAGAGAGAGCAAAAGAACAGGTTTAGTTGAAGACCAGGGCTCTGATCTTGGCCCAATCAATTATCAGCTCTGTGTTCCTGGACGTTCCCAACATCAGTTCTTAAGCTTCAGTGTCCTCATTTATAAATAGAGATAACATATGCAAATATCCATCCCTATAAAGTCATTAGCCTCGAATGAAATGATGTAGGAAAAAGTGTTTTGAAACCATAAAACCCCATATAAATGGAAGGTAGCATTATTATGACGAGAATAGGCAGAAAAATTTAGATGTAAAAATTGAGAGGGATGTCTAAAACTATTACGCGTTTGATATTCAAGAAGATTATTGAAAGAAAATGCATGGGGAAATACTAACCTGTTCTCATTTAGTGGTAGGGTGGGGTGGAAGCATCAGTCTAGATATTTTACCAAAAAGAAAATTTCCCTCAAGGATTAGTTGTAGTACAGAACCTGTAGCAGCTTAGTGATGCTATGTAACTACATAAATCAAAGCAACCTAGAGAGAATGAACATGGTTTAGTCAAAATTCCAATTATAAGTAAATGGTGGATGCAAGAACATTCAGTGATCCAACCTTATTTACTCCTTTTTGAAAAAGGAAATGGGGGGGGTGGAGGAGAGGAAAAGTGGGCATCTATTTTATTTAAGAGAATGAACTGGAATCAAAAAACAACATCAAGGTTAATATCGTCCTGAGATTTTTATTCTTGTCCCAAAGCACTTAAGAGCACTTTATTATTTGTAAAGAACTGGTTGTTAAAACAAAGTGAAGCTCCCCTGGAAGCTAATCTCCTCTGCTTTTTGATGATAAGGAATGAACAGTATGCCACAGCAAGGTATTACTTAAGTCATTATTAGCAGTGGCAAGAATAATAACAGCTGACATTGACAAAGCACTGCAAATGTGTGTGCTTGTCTGATCCTCACAATCACCTCTAAGAAAGGTAATGCCAGCACTGTTATCCTCATTTTGCAGGTGAGGAAACAGATGCTTAGAGAACGAAACTGATTTAGGAGGTGATGGGCAATGACCACGAGAGGGAAAGCGGCACTGCAGGACACAGAAGATGCAGGGAGGCAGATTTAAACTTGATGAGAAGAAACAGGAAAATCTCATAGTTCCTGGTACACAGCAGATGCTTAATAAATGTTTATTGATTATCAGATATTGATTATATGATCAGGGATCTTCTGGCTCCCTCACTCAGCAGCTGACATGTTGTCAGAAGAGAGCTGATGATTTTGCACAGGGAAAAAAAGGGTGTAAGAAACAAAACACAATCTGGCATAGCCACTTTAAGGGAGAATTTTTCTTCTTCTTACAATTTCAGTGGGCAAACACTTCAATTTCTTTCTAATCTCATTTGAAATGGGCACAAGAAAAATGTCAAGAATAGAAAACAATGCTCCCTATACATATTTAAGACATTGCTTTCATCAGAAATGAGAACTCTTGACTCTCCTCTGCTCCCCCCTGCCAAAAAAAAAAAAAAAAAAAAAGAAACCAAGCTATCTTTTGCAAAAATGTGGAGAGGACGTAGTATATCTTAATGTGGAGTGTGGCATTTGCTTTAGAATGAGGTTTCTGCTGATTATAAGTATTTGACTATGAGCAAATAGTAATTCTATTTCTGTTTGAAAACATAACTTATGGTGTCACACACGAATTAGTTCTGAAAACAATTCTCTTCAAGGTCTTCCAAACATACTGAAAACAACAGCAGCCTTACTTAGAAAATATTCATAGCTTTACAAAGGGAAAATGTGCTACATACAATGTTCAAAGATTAAAACACTCTTCTAATTTACGGTGATGGAACATATTACTTATCCTGCTTAACAGGCATGGAAACTCCTCAAATTCAATATGTACAGAACCAGTTCTATCATCTTTCCCACACAATTGACAACCTCTCAGTGTTTCTCTTCTGTCAATGGCACAAACATTTCTTTAGCCAACCGACCCAAAACCTCAAGAATCATCACTGACTCAGCCATCTTTCATTTTCTAGACTAAATTACTTTCGAGTCCTGTCCAGCATTCTAATAAATAGCATTTTTTGAGGCAACAAAATATAAGAAACAAAGTGGGTGCCCTGTGGTCTAGAAATAGCTAACCAGGTCACATCAAAAGGTGTTTATTTGCTATCTCAAAGTCACTACAAATATCTCTAACTAGAAGGGGAGGTGAAAAAGATTCTCATTTTACAATTTCTAGAGCACTCATATAGCTTATAATATAGAAGCTACACTTGATGATTTTTAGGTGTATGTCTGGAACTGTCAAGATAAGTATTAAGTGAAATAAAGGTTTATTTCCTTTGGAAAAAGTAACTTGATGGGGCAGCTAGGTAGTGCAGTGAATAGAGCACCAGCCCTGGAGTCAGGAGGACCTGAGTACAAATTTGGACTCAGACACCTGACACCTTAGCCGTGTGACCTTGGGCAAGTCACTTAACTCCAATTGCCCTGCCTTACCCCCTCAAAAAAGAAAAAGGAAAAAAAAGTAAAAACAAAGTATGGGAGAGACAGAAATCGTAATTAATAACATGAAATTAATGACTGTATGTCCCAAGAAAAGAGAAAAATAAAAAAGCTACTGAATGTCAGATTAAAAATGACAACCTATACTGTGGCCAAGAGGAAACATACTTAGTGAAGAAAGATACTTACAGGTTTAAGACAAAAGGACAGACTAAAGTTTACCATTTTTCAGCAAAATCCTAAAAATTAGAAGTTTCAAGCATGCTGCGAAGTAGTATTCAAATTAGAAAGGATATCATTACAAAGGACAAAAACAAAGGGATTCTAAAAGGAACACTGAAAATAAGAATAATATTAAAAATTTACATACCAGAGCAACTAAAATTTCTATAAGAAATAGATGAATTGCAAAAAACCCCAGAAAATAATGCTAACATTTTAACAGAACAGACTATATTAAACAAAAAAGATTAACTAAACAAAAACTATAGATTTGAAATAAGTGATGAATAAAATGAACTTATTACAAGTACAGAGGCAACTATACAATTTTCAAGGCAAAAAGAAATTATAAATTTAGAAAGGTGAAATTGTAAAATATGTTTCTGATTATAACACAACAAAAATACTAGTTAATAAGGAACTATTATGGTTTTAAATGAAGATTAAAAAAATAATATTTAATAATGCTTAGATTGCAGAATGTTAGAAATATTAGAAATACCAGATTAGAATACTAGAAATATTAGAAATAATAAGTTACATTCAAGATAACAATAACAAATACTAAAGAGTCAAATTCATATTGCTTAGCACTTAAGAAGAGAAAAACAAAAGAGACTACTGAAGATTCCAAAAGCAAGTGCAAAACAAAATTAAGACTCATTAAAGAGAGAAATTAAAATAGAAACTACTGAAATAGAAAATAAGAGTACAATTAAATCAATGAAACAAAGTTTTAAGAAATAATTATAAAATCAATTACCTATTAGGGATTTAATCAAAAAGTAATGAGGCAAATTAAATTTCCCAAATCAGAAATGAGAAGGGGAAGATCTAAATGAACAAAGAAGACATAAAGAAAATGGTCAAGTACACAGCTATACACAGGTAAATGCCAAGAAAATGAGGAATACAAAGAAGGATGGATATTTATAATAATATAAAATACTTAAATTGAAAACAGAGAAAACATAGAAACTAGTCTCAGTAGGAAAAATTAAAACCAACCACTAATGAGCTTTCACATAAATTGCAGTAGGACCAGCAGGATTTAGAAATAAGTTTTAATCAAATAATCTATATTGCCTATGCTACATAAAATCTTTTTAACAACAGAGAAAGACAGAACTTTACTAGGTAAATGTGACCCTCGACCCACACCATTCATCATTAATTCTTTTTTTTTTTGGATGGCAATTGGGGTTAAGTGACTTGCCCAAGGTCACAGTTTTTGTGTCAAGTGTTTGAAGCCGGATTTGAACTCAGGTCCTCCTGACTCCAGGGCCGGTAATCTATTCACTGCACCACCTAGCCTCTCCCACACCATTCATCATTAAACCTCATAGGGATAAGGCAGAAAAAGAAACTACTGGCTAATATTATTAACACAAAAATTCTAAATTAAATATTGACAAATTCTAGAATACAGTAATATAGCCCTTTCTTTTTTCAGCATATTATGCTTGACATATGTTATGTTGCCCATTAAAATGCAGTTGCCTTAAGAATAAGGATCACTTTGTTTTTTCTCTAAGTCTTAGAATCCAAAGATAATGCCTTGAAGGTAGGTATTTAATAAATCTGTGTTAAATTGAATTGAAAATTATACAAAAAGCTATGATGATTAGATATTTGGAAAATAATCATGAATACATCAATAAATGGGATAAAATCAGCTATTGTCAGAATTTCAAAACTCTACTGATAGAATATAATCAATCATGCAAAAAGAGGTCATACTTGGCTAATGACAGTAGGAAAGTCAAGAAAAACTTTAAATTGCCCTGCAAGGTATCATTTTTGTGTTTTAAAAGTCCTCAATTGTACCTCTATAAGCAAACTGCAAGACAGTCAATGATCTAAAAGACAAAGTGAAAAAGTTGGAGGTAGGCATCTCTTCTCTAGCTTTTAAAGAATAATGAATATAACTGTAAAGAACAGAAAAAAATGCTTCAAGGACAAAACACAATGAAGAAAAAAGTATATTATGAAGCAGTGACAAATTCTCATTTATATTTAAAGGACAGACACAAATAAAGTTAGGTATAAATAATTGGAAAAAGTCAGTTGCTCATGGGTAGGCCAAGTTAGTATAATAAAAATGACAATTCTACTTAAATTAATTTACTTATTTAATGCCATAGCAATCAAAGTACCAAAATTATTTTAAAGAACTAGGAAAAAAACCAAACTTAATCTGGAAAATCAAAAGGTCCAGAATATCAAGGGAATTAATGACAAGAAATACAACCCCATACCAGACCTTAACTTGTATTATATAAAGCAGCAATCATCAAAACTACTTGGTAATAACTAAGAAGTAGTTATTGCCAAGGTGGATCAGTGGAATAGATTAGATACACAAGACACAGTAGTCAATGACTATAATAATCTACTTTTTGATAAATCCAAAGACTCCATACAGCTTTTGAGATAAGAACTCCCTATTTGACAAAAACAGTTAGGAAAACTAGAAAATAATATGGCAGAAACTAGGTACAGACCAACATCTTACATCCTATACTAAGATAAAGTCAAAATGGGTACACAATTTAGACATAAAAAAAGATACTATACACAAATTAGAAGAGCAAGAAATGGTTTACCTGTCAGATCTATGGAGAAGGCAAGAATTTATGACAAGAGACAGAAAACACTATGAAATGCAAAGTGAATGATTTTGATTACATTACATTGAAAAGTTTTTGCAAACAAAGCCAATACAACTAAGATCTTCAGTCAGTGTCTCTAATAAATGTCTCATTTCTAAAATATATAAAAAATGGAGTTGAATTTATAAGACTACAAGTCATTCCCCAATTGATAAATGCTCAAAGGATAGGAACAGGCAGTTTTCAGAGGAAGAAATTGACGCTATCTATAGTCATATGAAAATATGCTCTAAATCACTATTGATTAGAGAAATGCAAATGAAAAACAACTCTCAGGTACCACATCACACCTATCAGATTGGCTAACATGACAAAACAGGAAAATTATAAATGTTGGAGAAGATATGGGAAAACCAGAACACTAATTCATTGTTGGTGGAGTTGTGAATTAAACCTACCATTCTGGAGAACAATTTGGAACTGTGCCCAAAGGGCTATAAAATTGTGTATGTACCCTTTGACCCAGAAATACCACTTCTAGGTCTATATTCCAAAGAGATCATACAAATGGAAAAACAACCTACACATACAAAAATATTTGTAGCAGCTCTTTTTGTGGTGATGAAGAATTGAAAATTGAAGGGAAGCCAATCAAGAAGGAAATGGCTGAACAAGTCGTGGTATATGAATGTAAATGGAATACTACTGTTCCATAAGAAATGATAAGCAGGAAGACTTGAGAAAAGCCTGGAAAGACTTGCAGGAACTGATGCTGAGTTATGTGAGCAGAATCAGGAAAACACTGTACACATTAACAGCCACATTGTGCAATGGCAAATTCTGACAGACTTAGCTCTTCTCAGCAATGCAATGAACTAAAACAATTACAAAAGACTCATAATGGAAAATGCTATCCACATCCAGAGAAAGAACTATGGAGTCTAAATGCAGATCAAAGGATACGGTTTTCTCTTTTTTTTTTCTTTGTTTTTTTTTTCTTTCTCATGGTTTTTCCTTTTGCTTCTAATTGTTCTTTAAAACATGACTAGTGTGGAAATATGTTTAATAGGATTGTACATGTATAGCCTATAGCAGATTACATGCCCTCCTGGGGAGGAGTAGAGGAAGAAGAGTGAGAAAATTTAAAACAAGATCTAAGTGAATGTTGAAAACTAAAACTAAAACAAATATTTTTTTCAAAGGCCAGAATGTGAACAAATGTTACATAAAGAAAGGGAATAAAAGGGACCACTTATCATAGAGAAAGAAGCTGGACCATCTCAGCAGAACACAGGTCCTTGTGGTATGACACAGATCTACAGCGGCCACTAAGTCATCTCATAATCGTCATAAAAAGAAAAGACAAAGACCGACGGCTGGTTACTTCCTGCTGAAGAGGAAATAATGCAGCTATTTGTTGATAATGACAAAACAACTGAAATTTCTACTGTCTTTCCACAAAGGACATGTATGTGAGATATGACAGCTACTCCCAATGACTACTACTTCTCTCTGGTCATTCATATGGAAATACACAAAACATACCTGTTTGGAGGCAGCAAGTGGTGTTTTTATCACGACTGCTTACAAAAGTTAAGGGGTTCAGAAGAGAAAGCTAGATCTGGGAAGTGATCAGTTGGCTAAGAAGTTGGTGCCTGAGAAAAAGGATTTAAATTTCTGGACCTTAGAACACAGAAATAATGGACTCTATATTAAGGTCAGGGCAGGTAGGTGGCATAGGATAGAGAACACCAGGCTTGGAGTCAGGAAGACCTGAGTTCAAATCCAGCCCCACACCCTAGGTAACTCACTGTTTGCCTCAGTTTTCTCTTCTGTAAAATGAGCTGCAAAAGGAAATGGCAAACTACTCCAGTATCTTTGCAAAGAAAAACTCTAAAGGGCTCACAAAGAATCAGACACGACTGAACAACAAATGTCAAAGTTAGAGTACCCATAACAATAGTGGGTAAAACATTTGTATGAAGTCTTGAGATTTTCTTCAAGAGGGTTTTCTACTGGAAAGGAAGAACATCCCCCTCATAGAGCTGTCAAGTATGGTACCAAAAAGAAAGAATAACTGGCATAAAACAAATTAGAAGAAGATCAGAAGAGAGGTCTAGTAACTTGTAGGAGAAAGCAATAAAACCTATGTCTCAAATGTCCATCTACAAATGCCATAAATAGGAAGAAAGAAATTTTAATGCAAGGAACAATAATTTGACCTCATTGGTTTTACTGATGTTTGTTGAAATGGAACTAATGACTCAACTATGGCAAAATAAACAGAATTGATAATAGGAGTGACAGTGTCACTATATAGTAAGAAAATTTATTCATTACAAAACTCATGGCCAGAAGGGGAGGCAATGAGTAGAGGATCAAGGGCAAAAATGTCCCTGACCAAGTATTCTATAGACTGTTCTGGAGGAGGAGGAAATAACACAAATCTGGCAGGCAGATGTGATATTTGATGTGAAGGCAAGCTTCAACTAGGCAGAAACCTACTGAAGGCCTCTACCTCTCAAAGGCAGAGAGCTGATACCTTTTTGATTTAATGATAACTTCAGCCTTCATAAAGTGGAAGGACCTACTTAGGACCTGATGATAACAAGCAAGGAGTATCTGATAACCTGAAATTGCAATTATGAGAACCTTAGCAACAAGTGATCACTCCTACCATAAAATTCAAGAAAACTGGACATAACAGTGTGACATATTTCCTAGATTTTGGGATGGTAGATTTCAAAAGGTTCAAAGAAAAGATAGCTAGGATCCAATGGACTAAATACTACGTGGGGAAGGTCAGCCAATGGGAATGTGAAGATCCAAAGAGTAGTATTCTGAAGAGCAACAGAAATTATCTCAATGAGGAAGAAAAGGGAGAGATAGCTAAAGAGTGCTATGATTGATATCCACATGAAGTAGGTAGCAGAGGGGATCATTAGTCTCATTTTGCAGCTGAGGAAACAGCAATTCTAAGTGACTTGTCTAAGGTCACCCAACTACCAGGAGTGCCTAAGCTAGAATAGCAACTGAGCTTTCCTAACTCTAAGCCTAATGCTCTTTCAGCTAGAAGTACACATCCTAGGTAATTAATAACAATTACAGGAATAAAACATTCAACCAAGAGCAGGTACTCAATATATCCTTTTGGAATTTAATTCAAATACTCAGAAGAGACAATGCCCAGTTTTTCTATTCTAATAAAATGCCAATATTGGTTAAGTCAGCTAGTAGATCATTCAACAAGCATTTATTTAGCACCGACTATGTGGTAGGCCCTGTGCTAAAAGCAAAAGTGAAAGCGATGAACTGCAGCAAGTATGGTTAACAGTGGTTGATGATGTCCAAACGTGGTTTGTCAAGAATACACTATTTAATATCTCATCTATCTAGTCTCCCAAGTTCACAATCTCAGTGTTCTGCACAACTCACACGGCTCATTTCACGTATCCAATGAGCTGCCACATCTTTTCATTTCTGCATCCAGAACATCTATCTCTGCACTACTTAATGAGCCCAGCTTAGTTCAGGGCTTTATCACCCCTGCAATACACCACAATGGTCCCCTCATTGTACTCCCTGCCTCATGTCTCTCTACTCTCATTCATTTTTTTTTTTTACTTATTTTTTTGGAGGTCAATTAGGGTTAAGTGACTTACCCAAAGTCACACGGCTAGTAAATATGTCAAGTGTCTGAGGCTGGATTTGAACTCAGGTCCTCCTGATTCCAGGGCTGGTGCTCTATTCACTGCGCCACCTAGCCACCCCATACTCTCATTCATTTTTAACAGAGCTAACAAAATGACCTTTCCTTAAAAATAAGTTTGATCACATCACTACTCTATCCAAAAGATCTCTAGTGGGTCCCAACTGCTGCTAGGATAAAACATAGAGTCCTCTCTGTCTTTTGAAGTCCTCCATAGCATGGCCCCATTCAGCTTAATAATAGATTACTCGCCTCTTTCTGTGCTCTATGGGTTAGCTACATTAGCCTGGCTCTCATCTCTTTGCCTTTCCACTGGCCATCTCCCATATCTGCAATGATCCTCCTTCTTATCACTTCCTCCCAGAATCCCACATGCACTATGAGGTTCAGTTCAAACACATTTTACGTGAAGTGTTTCTGGATTCCCTCTTACCCAATGCTAGTGGCCCTCCATTTCTAAACTGTATTTATTTTGCAATAATCCCAAGTATCTTTATCCCAACAGTATGCAAGATCTTTCAGTGGTGGAGTTTTCATCTTCGTATGTGTCTCTAGTGCCTCGCATGTATACTACAGTCGGTGCTTAATAAATGCTCGCTAATTGCCTGTCAAAGTTAGTGTTCATGCTAAAAGATCTGAGTTTAAAAATAATTTGGATTAAAGGGAATTAGAGAAATGTATATTTATGTTCATTAGCCAATTTCTCTAACAATATAAAAGTACAAAGTATTAACTATCAAGTAAAAATGTATGTTCCCTATAGTCTAGTAGCAATCTAACTCTCTTAACATTTAGTAAAGATGAATTATTCTTGGATACTATATGTAAACACCAACTCCAATGTTATGACTTCTCCTATGAGGGAGAAGCACAAATATGTACAAGCAAATATACAGAAATAAAGTCCAGAAGACCTAGGTTCTAATCTCACTTCTGATCTTAGGCAACTTACTTAACATCCATATTCATCAAGTAACTCCCTAAGTACTACCAAGTTGTAGATCTCAGTTGTGCTCTCTATTTGAGAATTTATCATAGTTCTCATATTGACAAAATCATAGATCCTTTAAGTATTTATGCATATTTATACACAAAAGAATATTAAGACAGATGTCTTTACATCACACTTGTTAAATGGGACTGCAAGCTTCATGGGAGCAAGAACCATATATTAACTAATGGACTCTCATATTAACTATGAACTCTTCCTTATTGCAAGATTCCATATAAAGTAGGTGCTCAGGAATTGTATATCGAATTGTATGTTTACTCTATGGTGGATTTACATATATACTTAAAATTACCTTCCTTCTCCCCCCATCAGTGATTCAGGCTCCCCCCATCAGTAGATAACTACTACCCTGAACCAACCAGGTCACATCCAGAACCAAATAAATTCCCTCTCACATTCCTCCAATGCTTTTACACTCAAGTAGAGTTGTTTTGAGATAAAGAAACTGATTGTAGCTTAATGAGAAATAAATTTTCATCATGATTATGAATACCAGTCCCATGACCCCTAAAGTCCATAAGTCTACTTCTGGCTTCCCAGTACCATCTTACTCCTATGGAGAGCCATTTCAACAATAATCACATTATTCCCCCCATATCCCTTACCCTTCCATCCTTCTGCTACTATAGCTGTCTTCTTTATCTCCAACTCTAGGTAAAGTCTAGTATCTTCTCTTTCTAATATTTTTCTTTGGCTACTGATTGTTACTGACAAAAATGTAAATTCCTGAAGCATAAGCAGTCCTGCCACATCTCATTGCCATCTATAAATGATGTGTTGGACTATTCTGGTATATCGGGGGAAGGGGAGGGGACTAGCAAGTCAGTCAACAAGTACTTATGAAGGACCTACCTACTATGTGTTAGACACTGTGTTAAGTGCTGGGGATATTTTTTTTTAAGACAAAAAACAGCCCCTGTTCTTAAGGAGTTCACAGCCTAATGAGGAAGACCACATGCAAACAACTCTGTGTGTGTGTGTGTGTGTGTGTGTGTGTGTGTGTGTGTGTACACACAGGCACGGGGGACAGTCAGTAAAAATGCCCAGAGTTGAGAGATGGATTGTCTTGTGTAAAAAATATCAAGAAGGCTAGTGTTACTGGAACATAGAGTATGCAGAAGGGAGTAAGGTATAAGAAAACTGGAGAGGCAGGAAGATGACAGATTATGAAGGGCTTGAAAAGCTAAATAGAGTTTAAATTTGATCTTGGAGGTAATAGGGAACCACTGGGGTTTATCAAATAAAGGGGTGATATGGTCAGACTTGTGTTTAAGGAAGATCAATTTGACAACTGAGGGAAGGATGGAACAGTGTATGGCAGGACGTAAAGCAAGGAGACCAACAGCAGGCTACTACAATAGTCTAGGTGTGAGGTTATGAGGATCAGTACTTGGATGGTGGCAGTGTCAGAGGAGAAAAGAGGGTATTCACAAGAGAAGTTGATAAGGTAGGAAGACAGAACTTAACAAATAATTGGATATTGAGGGGGAAGAAAAAAGAGTGAAGAATCAAGGATAACACTATCTTTGTACACCTGGGAGAGAGAAAATATCATTTCCCTCAAAAGTAATGGGGAAATTAGAAAGAAGTTTAGGGGCGGGGAAAGAGAATGAGATCCGTTTTGTACAAGTTGGATTTAAAATGTCTATCAGATATCCAATTCAGTAGGCAGCGGGAAATGTAAGACAGGAATTTAGGAGACAGGTGAGGGCTGATAAACGTTGCAACAACTGACATGATATATATTTTAAATCTTTTAAAACTACCTCTAGAGAAACATTATCTCTTGTTAAGTTAGGGACAGGGCTCTCCAACAAAATTCATCATTTTCAGTCTATTATATTTTAATTAGTAGTTATTTGACACCAACTATGACATTATTTAGTCACACAGAATTGCCTAATAGACTAGAAGTCAGAAATTGATGGCCTAGTGATCACTGTGCTTTAATTTACTTTTCAAGGGAACAGAAACCTCTTTTTTTTTCCTGTGAAATCTCTACTAAGAGATTCAATTAGACAACTTCTGATTAATCCCAGCTTCTATTAATTAAAGGTAAAGGGAGTTATAGGAAAACCTAACTGATTTAGGTCCTATATCTTTTTTTTATTTCATTTTTACTTTTTTCTTCAATTACATGTAAACAAAAAAAAATTTAATATTCGGTTTTTAAAATGTTGAGTTCCAAATTCTCTCCCTCCCTCTCTTCCCCTCCCTCCTCCTCCTTGAGAAGGTAAGCAGTTTGATATAGATTACACATATGCAGTCATGCAAAACATTTCCATATTAGCCATGGCACAAAAGAAAACAGAACAGAAAAAAGAAAAAAAAAGTTTTTAAAAGTATGCCTCGATCTGCATTAAACTCCATCAGTTCCTATCTCTGGAGGTAGATAGTATTTTTCATCATAAATCCTTCAGAACTGTTTTGGATCACTGTATTGATCAGAACAGATAAGTGATTCATAGCTGATCACTATACAATATTGTTGTTAATATAGACAATGTTCTCCTGGTTCTGCTCATTTCACTTTGTATCATTTCATCTAAGTCTTTTCAGGTTTTTTCTGAAAGCATCCTGCTCAATATTTCTTACAGCACAATAGTAGTCTATCACAATCTCGTTCAGCTATTCCCCAATTGATGGTTATCCTCTCAATTTCCGGCTTTTTGCCACCACAAAAAAGCTGCCATAAATATTTTTGTACATATAGGTCTTTTTCCTTTGATCTCTTTGGAATATAGACCAAGTAGTGGTATTGCTGGGTCAAAGGATATGCATAGTTTTATAGTCCTTTGGACAGTTTTAGGTGCTGATTCTTAAGTACTAATGTTTCCTCATTACATTTTCTTCCAAATAGCAATTTCAGTATAATCCTTGCCTTAAGGTATGACACACTCTAAACATAACTAAACATTATACAAACTACCTACACATACACACACACACACATTCACTCACTACACAAACTATATTTCTATACATAGTGTGAACAGTGTTTGGTCATGCTTAAAGGATTTCACACATCTAGAAAAGGGTTATACTTGCCTTGAGGTATAAAACAAATTGTGATATATATAGATATACACACAAATACATGGGTATGTATATATATTTATATTTGTAAAACCAGATGTGTGTATATGTGCATGCACATGCACACACACACACACACACACACACATGCACATGTATCTGTGCAAATTTCGGAGAAGATATTTACAGTGGAGAACAAGATACACCTGTTTTGTTGGTGCCCTGGCATGAAGCCTTAAGTTGGTTTTCAACACATCGAAATCTGGGTCAAACTTACCTGTTCTGCATACTATACAATGTTGTCCCCACTTACTCTAATTTCCAAATAAACTCAAATGTAATCCTTGAATACATTCAGCATTCTCCTTCCTCTGAACCATATGCACACATGTGCTATCTGTTTACAAACACATTAGGTAGGAAATGATGATTTGTTTCAAAAAGGGATAAAAAAAAGTATCATACATTTAAAATACTGCTTTATTTACAATGCAAGTAAGATGCATTTTTCAGTGAAGAGAGTTACTGAAGAGAACAAGGTACACATGTTTTGCTGGTCCCATGGCATGAATCCTTAAGTTGGCACTGAATAGACATTCAAATCTGGTTCCAATATGCCTGTCTAGCTTATCTCATAACGTTCCCCCCTCATTTACCCTAAATTTCAGATAAAACAGAATGTCTTCCCTTGAGTACATTCTGCTTTCCTCTTTCTCTGTACCTTTGCTGACAATTCCTACATCTGGAATACCCTCTTCCTCCTGACCCATCTCCAACCGCTGACATCATGACTTCTAAATCTAGGGTAGGGTATAGTGGAAAGGATTTTGGATTTGGAATCCAATGACCTGGGTTTAAATACTAAATGCCTGGGTGACCTTAGATAAGTCATTTAACTTTCTGACATCCCAGCTTTTTCATTTGTAAAATAGTGGGGTTGGAACAGAGGACCTCTAAAGTCCCTTTCAATTCTACAATCCTACTATCGTCTTTTAAGGCTACATCGTCAAATGGCACCTCTTTCCTCATGCCCTCCCTGATCCCCACTTTCTTTCCAAAGGAAGTCATCACTTGCTTTCAAAGCACTTTATTCACCATGTTAAATTACTTAGAATTTGTAATAGTTATATGAAATCATGACTAGAAATCCCGGTAGCTTGAAAGGTTCTTTAGAAGGACTCAATCTTATTTACATTTACATACCATACCATGCCTAACACACTGAATTCTACTAATAAACACTCAGTATATTAAGTGCCTAATAAATTTTCGTTGAATGAATGGATGGACTCATAGGAAGGAATACAAAGGATCCATCCTAAAGCCCACTTTCTAACAAAGATTATAAAGTACAGAAAAACTAAAATAATCAAATGTCTTTAAAAAAAATAGGCTTAAGAAATGTGAGTTAAGGGACGGCCAGGTGGCTCAGCGAGTAAGAGCACCGGCTCCAGTGTTGGGATGACCTGGATCAAATCCGGGCTCGGATACTCAGCACCACACCCAGAAATAACTGGCCGTGTAAGCTTGAGCAAGTTACTTAACCCTGATTGCTTAAAAAAAAAAAAATGTGAGTTAAAGTTGGGGGGGGGGGTGTCAACAACACTCAACATATTAAGTACCTACTATGCATCGGTTACTTGCTAAACAGAGGGGACACACAGAAATGCATAACCCAACCCTGGTTCCCAAGGGGCTCACAAGCAAATGGAGGAGAGGAGACACAAAGCCAGCTTTGTACAAACAAGATGTATACCGTACGAATTTGAGATGATCAATTATTTTCTAGAAAGCAACATTTCAATTGTCATTAATTCACAAATAAAAATTAGTAAACCTACCTAATGCAATAAAATATACAGAATATCAAAAGAAAAAAGGATTTTAAGCTAAAAGGCATTTTTAAGATTCTCTAGTCCAACTCTGTCATTGTAAAGTTGGGTAAACTCAAGCCCAAAGAATTCAAGACTTGTTTTTAGTTACAAAGATAGCAAATAGAAGAGCTGGGATTTGAGACCAGGTTTCTTGGTACTGGACTTGGAATCAGAAGACTCATCTTCATGAGTTCAAATCTGACCTCAGACACATACTGTGGGACACTGGGCAAGTCACTTAACCCAGTTTGGCTCAGTTTCCTCATCTATAAAATGAACTGAAGAAAGAAACAGCAAACTACTCCAGTATCTTTGCCAAGAGAACCCCAAATGGGGTCACAGACAATTGACTGGACAATAGCAACAACACAATCCTGACTCCAAATCTAGCCCTCTTCTAACTATTCTACATTGAGGGAGGAAGAAAAACAGCTTTAAAAAAGTAAGAGGTAGCAGCATATTATCTGTATTTGCCTCAATAATAATATCGTATATATTGCTTATATAACTAATTACTTAACTATCCATATTAACCTTAAATCATGCTTACCTGTATACACCTGTACCTTTCCTTATTAAACTGTAAGCTCTTTGGGGAAAGGAACAATTATTTTTTTTTCTTATCTCAATAACCCCAGCACTTAACAATAACTTTTATATCCTCTAATGATCCATGTAGCTTCTCTCTCCACTGGCATAGTTCATAAAACTTCCTCCATCTTGGCAAAGAGTTTTTATAAGATGCAGTGACTGAGAAGAGGTCTCCAGTTCTAAGTCATTTAGGCTTAGTTAAGATGGTCCTAGAATGACAGATATGGGCTAACTTTAGGCCTAAGCATGAAGGCTTTCCAACTTCCTAGAACCTGTCAGAGCTCATCCTCTGATGGCAAAGCCTTTGGAAAAAGGTCTTACAGATGTGTGTGCACATGTATGTAAACCTATAAAAATATATACACACATAGGTACAAGTGATCAACAGTTATATCAATTATTAGTTACATTAATGAACATATTCATCATAACACATAATATAATTTATTAGATTATATACAATATGATGTGAAATGATGCCATAAATGTATTGTTATGTTATATATTATATTTGGTAAATCTATTGTTATAATAATTCAATGTTTATTGAATACTTCATTCTACAGGGAAAAAAACTAAGGCCAAGAGAGGTTAAGGGGCTTGTCAAAAGGCACCTGGAACTTTTAGGAGTCAGGGAAACAGGTAGGACAGCTATGTAAGATCACTTCAGGCCTGAGATTCTGTGGCTAATTTGAGACAAACAGCATGAATGTATATGAAAAAGTAATGAATAATGTATCATCTGGGTAGATTCAGGCTGGTCACGATGTGCAGCTGGGTGAGAGGCTGCCGATGCTGTAGCACAAATCTATCAAATCCCATCACAACCTCAACAGCAAACACCCCACTCAAAGAACATCTCTCCTATTGGGTCTTCGATATACAGGACCAAGGACAGTGCACAGAAGGTACAGAAGGGTGTAGACAGACTGCTGGCAGACAAAGTCCTGAACTCACATGATAAGTATGGATAGTCAGAGCTCACCAAGGATTGACTGAGCTGACTTGGGTGAATTTTATTTTCCATGACACTCTACCTTGGGGGAGCTCAGGGACTCATAGGGTTTCTACCACATAGGGGAAGGAGCAAGGCACCATTCCACCTTGGAAGGAAATGTTTCAGTTTCTGCACCATTGAAAGGAACAATTTCAGTCAACTAGTTCATTTTTTTTAATCTTTTATTTATTTTTAATTTTCAACATTCATTTCCACAAGATTTTGAATTACAAATTTTCTCCCCATACTTTCCCTACCCCCACCCCAGGGTATCGAGCCTACTGAATACCCCTTCCCCTAATCTGCTCTCTCTTATATCCTCCCCCATCCCCCTTTTTTTTTCTTTTTCTTTTTCCAAATGCTTTCTTAATTTCTGGTTTGCATCATTTTTCTTTTTCTTTTTCCAAATTCTTTCTTAATTTCTGGTTTGCATCATTCATTTCTGCCAGATTTTGGGTTACAAATTTTCTCCCTGTTTTTCCCCTAACCACCTCCCCAAAATGGCAGTCCCCCAGAATATCCCCTCCTCTTATTTCCCAATTACATGTAAAATAGTATTAATAATAGTATACATATATTTAAATATTTGGCTTTAAAACTTTGAATTCCAGATTCATTCCCTTCCTCCCTTGTCACCCACCCTTACTGGGAAGATAAGCAGTTCAATATAGGTTGTACATGTGTAGCTAATGCAAAACATTACCATAGTAGATATATTGTAGAAGACTGATTATATTTCCCTCCCTCCACTCCCATCTGCCACTTGATCTATTCTCTACTTTGATCCTGTCCTTTTTCAAAAGTGAGTACTTCCAACTTCCCTCCCCCCAAGTCTGCCCTCCCTTCTATCATCCCCCCTCTCATTCCCTTCCCCCCTACTCTCCTGTAGGGTGAGATACCCTATTTAGTGTATGTCATTCCTTCCCTGAGCCAAATTCAATGAGAATATGGTTGACCCATTCCCTTTTGCCTTCCTATTCTTCCCCTCCATTGTACCCATTTTCCCTTGCCTCTTTCTATATGAGAGTTTGCCCTATTCTCTCTCTCCCCTTCTCCTCTCATTATATTCCTCTCTCACCTCTTGATTTGACTTAAGTATCATCCCTTCCTATTAAATTGATCCTGTGCCCTCTATCTAATATACATATATATTTCCTTCAACTATTTTCATACTGAGAAAAGTTTTATCAGTTACAATTATCGTTTTTCCATGTAGGAATATAAACAGTTCAACTTTGATAAGTTCCTTATGATTTCTTTTCCCTGTTTACCTTCTCATGCTTCTCTTCCTTCTTGTATCTGAATGTCAAATTTTCTATTCAACTCCGTTTTTTTCTTCAAAAATACTTGAAAGTCTTCTATTCCATACATGATACTCAGTTTTGCTAGGTAGGTGACTCTTGGTTTTAATCCCAGCTCCTTTGACCTCCGGAATATCATATTCCAGGCCCTTTAATCCCTCAGTGTAGAAGCTGCCAGATCCTGGGTTATCCTGATGGTGTTTCCACAATATTCAAATTGTTTCTTCCTGGTTGCTTGTAATATTCTCTCCTTGATCTGGGAATTCTGGAACCTGGCTATAATATTCCTAGGAGTTTTCTTTTTGGGATCTTTTTCAGGAGGTGATCGGTGGATTCTTTCAACCTCTATTTTGCCTTCTGGTTCTAAAACATCAGGGCAGTTTTCCTTGTGAATTTCTTGGAAGATGCTTTCTAGGTTCTTACTTTGATCATGGCTTTCAGGTAGTCCAATAATTTTTAAATTATCTCTCCTAGATCTATTTTCCAGGTCAGTGGTTTTTCCCATGAGATATTTCACATTGCCTTCTATTCTTTCATTTGTTTGGATCTGTTTAACATCATCTTAATTTCTCCTCAAGTCACTAGCTTCCTTTTGGTCCATTCTAAATCTGAGGGAATGATTCTCCTCATTGAGTTTTTGAGATTCTTTTTCCATCTGGCAAATTCGACTTTTTAAGGCATTCTTCTCCTTATTGCCTTTTTGAGCCTCTTTTGCCATTTGAGTTGGTCTGTTTTTTAAGGTAGTATTTTCCTCAGTCAGGCTGTTGACTCTCCTTTCATAATTTTCTTGCATCATTCTCATTTCTCTTCCCAATTTTTCCTCCACTTCTCTTATCTGATTCTTAAGGGCCTCTATGGCCTGTAACCAGCTCGTATTTTCCTTTGAAGCTTTTGGTGCAGGAGTTCTGACTTCACTGTCTTCCTCCTGTTCCATGCTCTGACCCTTTTTGTCCCCAAAATAGGAGTCTAATGTTGGATTCTTCTGTTTGATTTGCTTCCTTTGCCTGGTCATGTCGCCCCTCAGTCACTCGACCCCTTGCTTTTTGCCAAAGTAGAACTCTGCCACCAGACAGGGGAGCTTCCGTCCCAAACACTGGGGTTTTCTCAGTTGCCGGAATTATTGGTTGGGTGCCCTCTCTGAGGTCTCCACACGCTCTGGCAAACTGGACACATACCCCAGGACCTCCACCCTAGACTGCAATCCAGATCCAAGCAGGTTAAAGCAAGAGCGATTACCCCTCAGACTGGTCACTTGGTCCCCCTACAGTCTGCAGGCCAGGAGCTGAAGCTGCAATGTGGTGCTGGCACAGGGCTGTGCTGAGGCGGCTATGAGGCTTCCCACACTGGGGGCAAAAGCCAACACTCTCCCAACTACTGGTCCCAAAGTCCACACTGCACTGACCTCTCACTTTGTCCTTAGCATCTATGTGTTGATAATTCTGGAGACAACCACAGCTGCTGGTGATCTAGAGTCCCTCCAGCCGGTGGCTTGTCAGGCCTGCCCTGGGGCTAAAACCTCTGCTCAGGTTGGCCTGGGTTCAGCTCCCAGAGCGCTGTGCTGGCCCATTCCTGCCAGCCTGTCATCAGCGGGAGGTTAGCTTCTCTGTGTCATTTTGTGGGTTCTGCAGCTCCAAAGTTTGTTCAGAGTTCCCTTTTACATGAATTTGGGAAGGTGGAACCCAGAGCCTCACATAGGTCCTGTTTCTACTCTGCCATCTTGACTCTGCCCCAACTAGTTCATTTTCACACGCTTGCACAAACAATTCCACATTCATAGATTTAAGAGCAAAGCAACACTAGTATCATGGGATTTTAAAAGCTGGAAGAGATAATTTAAGAGGTCATTCCCTCCTGTCCCAACAGGAAGCATATATGTTCTAAAAAGTTTATAGCAGCTCTTTGTGGTGCCAAAGAACTGGAAATTGTGGGGATGCCCATCAACTAGGAAATGGCTGAACAAATTGTGGTATATGATAGTGATGGAATACTGTTGTGCTATAAGAAATAATAAGCTCAATGATTTTAGAAAAAAAAACATGGAAAGACTTGCATGAAATAATGAGCGAACCACGCAGAACCAAGAGAACATTATATACAGTAACTGCAATATTGTTTTAAGAATGGCTTTGAACAAATAAGTCATTCTGACTATTACAATATCTAGATTAACTATAATGGACATAAGAAAGATACTATCTGCATTCAGAGAAAAAACTGATAAATAGAAGTATGTATAGAATAATTTTACACACACAAACATATACATACACCTATTTTTGTCTAATGGTAGCCACCTCTAGGGTGGGTGGAAGGGAAAAAAGAAAAAAAGATATTTACATAATAACTTTATCATATATTTAAAATAGCAAGTTGTACATAATAGTTTTGCAGTTTCATGTGCAATCATCTTTTTATTATACTACATTATGGAAATGCTTGTTTTATTCCCTAAACTAAAAATTAAAGAAAGTTTTAAAAAACTAAAGGAAAAGAAACAAAAACAATGTACTCGAGGTTAAAAAAAATTGTAGAAAATGGCAAAATCAGGACTGGAACTCAGTCTTCACCTGTCAATTCAATGCTTTTTCTACATTTGTCACATAATGTGTGGTTCCAGATCAGTCTGGGCTCAGTTACATCCAGATCCACCAAAGGTACTTCAATCTATAACCCTGACTTTCCCAGGATCCCAAAACCATGTCTATTTTTAAAGTTTTTAGAGTTTGAGATTTATGCTACTTAAATATCCAGAATTCATAACTCAGGCTCCCTCACTCAAAGCCAGCTCTGCTGTTAGAACTGAGGGAATCTTCTGTACTCTACAACAAGGAGAGAAGAGGTGTGAAATGTCACTGTCACACAGGTTTCCTTTGAGAGTTTTATAAAATTGTCTTTCTTTCTTTAAATAAAATGAATGGTTCAGGGAAGGGGGAATGAGTAGGAGGTGGTGAACTGGAAAAAGTCTATGGTGCAAAACAGTGCTAAAAACTAAAGAACTTAGATCAATGCAGTGGCCAGTCATGATTCCACAGAAAATGATGAAGAAGACTGTGATCCATCTCTTAACAAAGAATAGATGATCCTAGGATACAGAATGAGATTGGGCTGTTGTGGAAATATATTTTGCTTGACTCTGAATGTTTGTTACTAGATTTTTTATTTTCCCTCTACACCTGGGAGGTACACAAGCTCAATAACTAGGGGAAAAAAACCACCACATTTTAAATGACTATGATAAAAAATACATCAATAAAAATTTAATTTTTGTAAAAGAAAGAAAGTAATGTAGGAAATTTATCACACAATTTAGCTTGACTGATTTAAAGGAGAATTTTCTCTCTATATACCTTGACTTGGAAAAAGTTTTTATTTCTTCTTCATCTTAGGACAAATGCCACTGGTAAGACATTTTAAAGGAGTCTTAATTTTTACAATAGTTACATTGATGCCTTTTATTTTTATGTCACAGTTATTCTGGATGGTCTTCACCCTGTATTCTACCACCATCACTCCCATTCCATCCCTAATGAGCCTTCCTTTTTAATAAAGAAACGAATCAAGTAAGGAAGACCAATGTGACCCCGAGAGACCAAAATGATCTCCTACCTCCACAAGAAAAGGATGAAAATACATTCCTTCATATTTTCTTAGGTACCAAGAGGGGATCATTGCAATTACATAGCTTTATTTTATTGTTCTTTTCTTTTACACTCCTAAGTTTACTGTATGTACCATTTTCCTAGTTCTACTCACTACACTTTGAATCAGACCTTCTCGTGGCTCTCTGACCCACTTACCTACATATTTTAAAATAAGCATTCCTTTCATCACGAATATGAAGACTATTTACCTTGTGACAAGAAACCAAGCCATCTTTGCAAAGTCTGGAGAGAGTCTCATATAGGTCTTAATGTGAGGCATGGCGTTGGTACGACCTGAGGTTTCTGCTGACCATTTGCTGGTAAAAGGAAAGACACACATTAGTTTTTCATTAACCAATGCCAAATTGGCTTCACGATTGATGTCAGAAACATATGACAATGCAACTGAGTAATACAGATTCATATTAGGCAAAAGAAAATCTAAATAGTAGAGAAACAAAGTAATACAAGATATACTGCAGAGATCATTCCAAATTCAGGCATCCACTCTGAGTCTGCCTCCTAGGTCTGAATGACTAGACATAAAAGATGTCATGGAAGAACTCATCAGAATTACCAACTAGGTTATGCCTGAAACAGAAAGGCATCTTATGACAGCACCACTGACTTTAGAAAAGATTTGTTCAGTAGATGTGGAGCCTGCATCAGATTGCACACTGTCTTGGGGAGGGGGAAAAAATTTAAAATTCAAAAGCTTGTGGAACTGAATGTTGTAAACTAAAAATAAACAAATAAAAAAAAAAGATTCATTCAGTAGGAGATGGTCCAATTTTGATTACCCTCCTGTGAAAAGTTTAGTTGCTATAATGGTAATGGGAATTTGAAGATCTTCCCTGCCCCTTTTATTTGCCATCAGGCAGGTACTTGGTGCTTAGTTTCAAGTTCATTGTGAATCCCACAGTGGGATAAACTTACTGATGTTACAGAAGTGGCAGGACAGGGAAGAGCTAATACTTTATATAAAGAAAAGCCCAAGCTAGAGAGCCAGAACTTCTGGAAGCAAGCATATTGGAGGTAGAACAGCTACGGCTGGAGAGAGAGAGAAATGCCGGGAATGAGAACTGCTGAGAGGGAGAGAGAGAGAGGGAACTGCTACGAATTGAGAACAGAACTTGTGGTGGCAGAATGGAGAGCTGACAACTTCTTCTAAGAACTGAACTGAGAACTTCTGAGAGATGAGAAGAGAGGAGAACTGGAAGGAAGCATGACTGTTTTGATGTTACTTTGTCAGATTCATCTATTGATAGTTGTTACTGGGACCTTGCTGCTGGTTCAGAAGCCCTGAAAGAAGATTTTCTTGTTGTATGTTTACAGAAATCCTGGAGGAGGGTCTTACACTTTCAGAAGTCCTGGGACTATACTGATGATTGATGTTGAATTCTCAGATCTTGTTAGTGGGTCTGAGTTGATTTCACAGGCAGAAAGTGAATCGATGAGGATGCCAGCAATGTGTATAAATGTTATTGTGGCTTTGTTAAGCTTTGTCTTCCCAGCAACAGAAACTGTGAAGGACTTGAAGTGCTAGACACTGGGAGTTTCAGTATGGAACAGGAACTGGACAAGGAGCTGGACAACAAGGAGCTGGCAGAAGCTGGGATCATAGAAGAGGAACTATGGAAGCGGAGAGCCAGCCTTAAGTCAAGATGAAAAGATCCCTCCTTGGGTATTTAATGCAAACTGAGAAGATCATGACTTACCAGGGGTGGAGAACTTTGACCTTTATATTTAGATGACTGAGTTAAGGACTTACTAATTAAGGATAACTGGAAACTAATCTCCAATTAAGAAAGAAGACTTTTTTCATTTAAGAAATTAAGACAGTGTGACCTGGGGGTGGAGGGCTTTGACCTTTATAATTTGTGTCAATTAAGGAGGGTGACTGAATTAAGGACTTACTAAATGAATGTTATCTTTTGCTTAAAACTATGTGACCACTTTGGTGAAAACTATGTGGCCATTTTAGTGATAAGTTGTTATGCCATAACTTTCTGAATTTGTACTTTGATTTCTGTGAATGTTTTGTCTTAGTTTGTTACTGAATAAACAGAGAGTTCACTATACTAGGTCATCAGAACCTTGAAAGCTGTTCACAGCATCAGTCCTCTGGAAAGCTGCTTGTGCTTGGTTTTACAGTTGCTAAAGATGTGATACAGTAGAAAGAATTTTGGATAGGGGAGTCAGGGTATCTGAAGTATATTCTCTCTAATACCACTAA
Source organism: Petaurus breviceps papuanus (assembly GCF_028583685.1). Lineage (NCBI taxonomy): Eukaryota > Metazoa > Chordata > Mammalia > Diprotodontia > Petauridae > Petaurus > Petaurus breviceps. The sequence goes on along the minus strand of NW_027185776.1, from coordinate 1,020,988 downwards.
CTAGCTGTGTTGCTTTGGGCAAATCACTTTATCCCCACTGAGCCGCAGTGTTATCCTTTGCAAATATGGCAGTATTGGACTAGATCATCTCTAAGGTTTCATCCAGCTTGAAATTGATATGAATTTAAGAAATCTTGATAAATTACTGTTATGTCACGGCATGAGATCAAGATCTGGAATGTTAACAATAAAAACAGATAAATGAAAAAAGCTCGAGAACACCAAAATCACGCCACTTGATCATAGTTCCAAAATATTTCTATAAACCATTCTTTTTCTAATGTTTGGTGAATTTGGAAGAAAACACAGTAAAAATCTTTTTTTGGGCACTCTAATAATGAAAATTCCCTAACCTATTTTTTAGCATACCTAGTATACAACAATAAAAGTCTGAGAAATTGTCGATGCTAAAATGTTTAATAATTTAAAATTGAATCAGTTAATTAACAAGTATTTTTAAGTAGATACTACATGCCAGACATATATATTGTTCCAAAGTACTTATCAGTCGATGATAACCTTGCATTCTCATCTCATTTGACAACTGAGGAAACTAAGGCTCACAGAAGTTAACAAAACTGCTCAATTAAATAGGTACTTGGGCCTTTTCACTATCAACTTTTGTACATTGTACAAAAGTGGACCTTTTTATACAGGGTAGGTTAGCGTCAAGTATACATGATTGCATTTTAATTATTGAAAACCAATCACACTTGTCTGGTATAGATGGCTAACATCTATTAAAGAAAATATTTAGTTAATGACCATCCTGGAAGCCAAGAATACCAGTGATTGAAAGTAATAATTTATATAATGTTTTGGGTTTGCAAAGTGTTGTCTCAATTTACCCTCATAAAAACTCTAGGAGATTTAAATTACAAGTTAATTTGCTTATGTTATGGAGGAAGAAAAAAGAAGATTATAAGAAATACCACCTTATAAAACATTACAGAGTAGAATAAGTTGAAGTGCATTTGGAAAATATATAGCACTTTCAATGGTCGCAACATACTCTTTGCCACAAAAGCCCATCTTTACAAAGCCAAAATTCCTCTAACGATGTTGTATGGCCACAAATAACTGCACACCAAGAGCTCAGAAAATCAACATTTCAGGTGGCCCAAAGGACAATGCAAAGACACAGGGTAGGAGCAAACCATGCTGCAGCGTATTATGAACAAGGCATTAAAGTAAAAAAAAAACAGCCCAGCATACACATACACACACACATAGTGTGTATGTATATATGCATATATATGAGTACAAGAAGAAGGTAGAATAGTCAAGTAGCAAGAATGAAAATGCAACATATAGACAACCTGTAGTATCCAAAGACCTAATGGAAAACTATTAATATCTTGAATGGATGCTCTATGAAAGACTCATGAAAGGACATGAACAAGATCTTCAGAGGATGAGATGGCAGTTAACACTGAAAGGATTATCTACATCCATGGGATATGATGGGACAGTGCCACTGGCCCAACAGAAGACTCATCTTCTACAGAAATCCTTCCCCAATCCCTCTTAATTCTAGTGCCTTCTCTCTATTATTTCCCATTTATCCCATCTATATCTTATGTGTATGTATCTGTTTGCATGTTGTCTCCCCCATTAGACTGTACGCTCCTTGAGGGCAGGCAACGTCTTTTGCCTTTTTTTGGTATCTCCAGCACTTGGAATAGTGCCTGGAACATAGTAGGTACTTAATTTACGTTTATTGATTGAATCTCTTGTGTACAATGGTCCCAAACTCACATGGCAGTTTCCTTTAATTATCCCTTTGCACAAGAACTATCTAAATCTTTGCTTCCTATGAAGAAAGACTTCTTAATATGACATACTTTAAACAAAGGTACATATAACATGATGTAACAGAACACAAACAACCCAATACCACTGGTTTTGAAATGCTTGCTTTAGGAAGGAAGCTGATAAACTCTTCTACAAGTCAAAAGTAGGAACTAATGGGCAAGGTCTATTCTGGCTGGGAGAGAGGGATTAAAATGCTGTTTTATTTATATCACATTCCAGGATATTTAATATGGCTGATGTCCAATCTCAGTATTCTTTAAAACAACCCTCAACATTTAAACTGAATACTGTCTCCTAAAACGGAAATGGTGCCTTAGTTGACTTTCTCTAGCAAAAATTTTTAAAATTCTCTTATTTCATTATTTTAGTAGCTAAATATAGAGAAAAGAAAAAAAATCGATACACCTGCAGCCTAAATAGTCTATTTTTGAAAAGTGGTATAATAGAGAGATTGATGGATTTGGAATTAGAAAGATGTAGGTACAAATCCTGTCTATGGCACTTACTAGTGGTGGGGGCATGAGGCAAGTCACTGTCTTCCTAAGCCTCACTCAATTTATCTCTAAAATAGGGGCAATTATACCAAAAGTACTTATCTCACAAGGTTGTAGTGAGGCTCAATCCAGATAATGTTCTTAAAGCAATTTGCAAACTTCAGAGGACTATCTAAATGTCACTTGTTGTCATCAAGTTTAACAAGGAGAAACATCATAAAACTAGTACTTACTGAAAATAGGAGTGTAGCCAAAGTTGTTTTTCTGCAGTTTGTAAACTGTATGGAAGAGAGCCGCCAGCTTTTAAGACAAAAAGAAGGCAAAATAAGTTAGAAAATGCATTACAAGATCTTTTTTAAAAATAGTGGTACAGCTGGAAGAGTCCTTGAAAAAAATAATTCAGTAAACCACCAGTGGGTAGATAAAAAAAATACTATCTTCATTACTCTAATCTTATAAAATCTTTTTTCGAAAAAGAATTGTCCAAGCCCTACAATGGGCTATATTGACAAGGTTTCTTTTCTTGGAAAAGAAGATTAAGCACATAGACTTGCTAGAGGGCATGAAAAGGTTTAAAATGTTGAGAAGCATCAGGACATAGTGAACACTACACTGAAACTGGATTTGGGGGATCTGGGTTTGAAGTTATACTTTGTAACTCAGTGGCTACCTATGTGGCCTCAGGTCAATTGTTTAACTACTTTAACCCTCAGTCTCCTCATCTATAAAATGAAATCTCCAAGGTAATTTCTAACTGTGAGTCATATGATTCTGAGTTAAAGAATGGTACAGTTTAGCACAAAGTGCCTCCTGGACAGTTCTGAATTACAGGTTCAGAAGTCAGAATTCTATCTCTTATCTTACTACCAACTAGTTAGTTACCCTAGGTAAGTTACTTCTTGATGAAGCTCAGTTTTCTTATCTTGATAATGGGGCTAGACTAGATGGTCTTCAAATGCCTAACCAGATCTAAAATTGTATTACAGGATAGCCTATAAAATGTAGAAGAGGAAAGAAAAACCCTTTCATTACTCCATACAGAATATGACCCAAACAAATAAGTTCTTAAATGTAGAGTTCATAAATTGTAATAATTATACAAATGATCTCAGTAAAAAGCTTCATGTGCCAGCAATTTTTTTTTTTACTAGAAGTCCAAAATCATAATTCTGGAAAAAAGCAACACTTGACATTTAGGTTGTTCTTTAAAATGTTTTCAGAATTTATAGACATGCCAATTCACACATAAACTACATACACAACTCACAAACTGTCATAAGGATCAATGAGTGGTATGTACATTATGTATGTATTGCACATGTGAATCTGTGTGTACATGAATTCTGTAAACATTTAAAGAAATATAAAATATTATTACCTGGAAGTAAGATTTTGAATATCCCTCAAAAAAGCCACCCGTTTAAGGAAACTTTTAACTGGGGTAATTTTGCATGATAAGAGATGAAGCAACATACCTACTAAGCTTAATAGCTATAAGAGAGACAGGAAGGCAAGTCTCGTAATTCCAAACCCAATGCTTTTTTCTACCACTCAATGCTATCTCCTCCAAATATTGTTATAGCTTGAGATGGAATTATAGCTTAGAGTTAATTAAGTTATCTCCATAAAAGAGAAGAAAAGGTTTGAAACTTAGCTTGTTATAGCTAGAAAATTCTGAACTAGATTTTTTAAAGGGTAATTTTGCTACCCAAAACTAAACACACTAATAGCATCTGTGCTAGTTTTAAAAACAGCTTTATCTAAAATACAGAATTCTTCATTAAAAATTAATTTTTAATGAATGCAATTTAAGAGATGATAGATTGTCCTCTGCTGATTTGCCTTTTTAAAAAAATAACTGTTAAAAGAGATGAATGGATTGGGGAGGGATATACTTGGAAATTAATATGAAGGAAAAACAACAAGTGTTAATAAAAATTGAGAGGCAGGAAGGAATAGCATAAAGAGAGCTGACAAGATGTGGGTTCCCACCTCTGAATCATACAAGCTGTGTCAACCCAGGCAAGTCATTTAACCAGATTACACATTGCAGAGAATGGTAGATAGCAGGGAAAAAAGAATTTCCTCAACCAGAAATTCCCTAGACCAGTGAAATCACAGAGGTAGCAAATAACACTATCAACAAAACTTCTCTAATAAGGTTTTACTAATACTCTGCATTAGTAGGAAGCACCCACAATACATTTTAATTTCTCTACCTATATCCAGGTTCTCAATCAGGGAGAGGGAAGGGACAAAAAGGAAATAATTTTAAATGTAATCCCTTCACTCTCCTCCTGAATGCCTTCATTTCTTTTTTGTGTGTAGAATGGATTAAACTAAGAAATAGGTCCTCAGTCAGTGTAGAAAAGGGCATTTTGTTCTTTTATTTGGAAATCACTTAAATCTAGACTTTTATTTCCAGAAAACAAAAATGTTAATGGATGAGGAATCAAATTGCTACTGGGATAGAAACTAGAACTGTGATTTCATTCTAAAAGGTAAATTCCAGGTAAGAAAATTCACATCAGCACATTCTCTGCATCTTAAAGACTCTGAGATTTGTCTTAAAGCAATTAAAGGTTAAGGTACTTGCCAAGGCTCACACAGTCACTATGTGTAAGCTCAAGTCAAATGTGGGGCTTGCATCCAAGTTTTCTTGGTTCTAAGGTTGTCTTTCCCACATACTGTATGCCATGCTAACTCTTCCCTGTTCTGAAAAGTCTCTAATGAAGATTAAAGAACACAAAAGAATCACACTCTCATGGAGCTCCTCTTCCTCCCACCACCCCCTTGACTTCACTGAAGACCCTAAAATTGTTCTAAATTAGAAGTCATTCTTGTAAATTAGATCAGAAAATTAATAACATGTATTCAAACAACCACCAATGAAGCACTGCTGACTTACCAGGATATCCTTCCAAACTTTTCCGGACATTCTCCACTGTGGGATAAATCTAAACAAGGAAGGAAAAAAAATTGAGAATGTGTCAGTTGAAGAAAAGTGGCCTTCTCCCTTTACTGGGGCTAAACCCTCCATTTGTGCACTTGATTCCCAATCTCTACTTTCTCTAAGGCCTTAATAATATATATATATATATATCCTACTTTTCTTACATTTTCAAACTCCCTCTCTACCCTGTCACCTACAAATGTGTTCTAGTTTCTCCTATCCTTAAGCTTCGTTACTGCTATGAACACCACCACCATGCTGGAATCCAGTAATCACCTAAGACTCCCCTTTTCTCTCTGATCCCTCTCATCTCTTCAATTCTGTGATATAATGAAGAGTATCAGATTTGAAGCCAGGTGAGCTGGGTTAGAATCCTGGCTACAGTGGCCATGATTCTACTCACGTGACTGTGAACAAATCACTTCCTTCCATTCTCAGTTTCTTCAACTCTCAATCAGAATAAGAGATGTAAAAGATTTGTAAACCATTAAGCACTCTATTGAAGAAATCCTAATAAAGTTGTCCCAGACCCAATATTATTATCTTTTTTTCCTTTTTGGAGGGCAACTGGGATTAAGCAACTTGCCCAAAGTCACACAGCTAGTAAGTGTGTCAAGTGTCTGAGGCACATTTGAACTCAGGTCCTTCTGACTCCAGGGCCAGTGCTCTATTCACTGTGCCACCTAGCAGCCCCCTACAGCCCCAATATTCTAACTTCATTATAGGCCTGACCCTACTGAACAGCAGGCCCACTGTACCTACCTAGCCCCCCCCCCCCAATGTCCTAACTTCTTCTTATATGCTTCACTGTTCACTGGAACAACAGGTGTGTCCCTGAACTCTTAATTCCCACAGAAACAGCAGGTGCTGTTGATGGTCCAAGTGCTGGGAACCCAGCTACTGCTTCTACCTAGTCACTGCCCCTAGACTCATTCCCACAGAAACAGGTGTGTTCTTGTATTCAATCCCAATCACAATAGTCCAAGACAGGACCATAATTCCTAACTATCCATCTTGACCAGACAGGCCCATAACAGCTAGCCAACTAGAGGGCAGCATGACCAGAATGTTTAACCACCAAACCATAGATGGGATCCCTCCTCCATTACCTAATCCCTTAACAAACCCCTCCTGCCATTTTAATAGTCATGATTTCTGTTATATAATTGCATCTTTACCCTATAAAATACCATCTTAGTTTCTCTGAAGCTGCGGGTTCCTCTTGGAATTTAGTCCACTTCATGAGAGGCATCAATCTCAAAAAATGCCTATACTTGGATTAGAGGTGGTCTGACTCTGAATTCTTTGAGACGGTTCCACCACAATACATCATGAAACCCCAACAGTTTTGGGTGGGCAAAGCCCCCACCGCAACAGTTTTTGGCATCCCTGGGTTTAAACTGCAACACTATGAAAGTTGGTTATCATAATTATTTTAAATTTGTAGCTCCAGGTTTCAACTTCTCTTCATTCCCCCTGACAACCAATAATTCTAATTCCCAAGAAACCTTGCCTAAAGGGCAGTGGCATTCCCTGTCTTTAGTCTCAATCCCTCCAATACATCCTACAGTCAGTCAGTGAGTCAACCAGTAACTCCCAAGAGTCTGTTGTGTCAGGAACTATGCTAAGTGCTGTGGATACAAACAAAAAAAAAAAGTAAATGAGAGCCCCTGCTCTCAAGGAGTTTGATGACAGAGACAACACATTAATAACTACATACGAAGAAGACAGACAGAATGAACAGGGATAGTCTCAGAGGGAAGGCACTAAGAGCTTCTTGAAGAAAGCCAGGAGGCAAAGGCAAAAGAAAGAGAGTTGCGGGCAAGACACAAGTCAGTGAAAACACCCATGGCTGGAAGATGGGAGTGGAACAATGAGGAGGTCAGTGTCACTGGAGCCCAGAGTACATAAGGGGAGTAATCTTACTAAACAGCTCTGTTCATGTCATTCTTTCACTCAAAAATCTCAAACATCTACCCACTATATCTCTCTAACCCCCCCCCCATATTACCTTAAAGTGAACTCTAGCCTTGTCTACTACCAAATTTTTGGCTAACAGAAGTAGCTAGGTGGCTCAGTGGATAGACTGCCAGGCCTGGAGTCAGGAAAACTAATCTTCCTGAGTTCAAATATGGCTTTAGATACTTACTAGTTGTGTCACCCTGGGCAAGTCACTTAACTGTTTCCTCAAATGTAAATCAGGGACATCATATTTGTACAGCATTTACCACAGTATCTGACATATAATAGGCGCTGTGTAAATCTTATTCTCTTTCCCCTCTCTGCGCTCTGTTCCCCAACCCTGAAAGGCATTGCCCCCATAATTCTGCCCACTGGAGTGGAGTGGATGAAATCATCTTTTCAAGACCAAATTCAAATGCTGCATCTTTCACGTAATTTTTGTTTGATCATCCCAAGCAGAACTAGAACTCTACTTTCCTTGGATTTCTCATATCATTCTGTTTGGTTCTATTTACTCATCATAAGTCATTTTGTATTTCAGTTCTCTGAGTACATTCTTCAACTAGACTGTGAACTTTATGAAGGCAGGGACCATTTCTTATTATTCTATGGCTGCCATAAAACCTGGCACAGTCCCCTGCACATAATTAAATAGACACCCAGTGAATCTTCATTGAACTGAACTTTAAAAATTTAAAAACTGTATTTTTAAAGGCATGTATTTCAAATAACATAAACCAATTAGTTTCATGTAAAAGAAAGCTTCATAAAAAGTTAATATTTAGTCTTTTAAAGCTTTACAAAATGCTACTTAAATAATAAAGGCCTATCTTATAAAAAATGCAAAAGGTTAGTAACAAGCTTACAGGGAACTAAGAAAGGGGGAGAAAAAACCCCACCCACGTGACTTTAGATTTGATATTTCCTTAAATTAATGTTAAGTAAATGGAAAGTTAATTACTAACCTATAACTCTCTAAATATTTAATATTGTTTGTGATGCCTCAAAAAAAATTTGCAACTGAGTCAAAGTACTGAGCTAGTCTGTGATAAAATAGTAGTGCTCTGACCAGCATACTCTTAATGCCACTTGGACTAACGATCAAAACCAGGAGCTCACATGTGTACGTATTTAGCACTTTATAATTACAAAGCACACTGTGTATCATCTGGAGTCTTTAATGTTAAAAGCTGAACAGGATATTAAAGAATATATACTTCAACCATTTTATACTGCAAATGAGAAAAGTGAGGTCCCCAGCAACCCAAGGAGGTAGATAATGCACATTTTACAAACAAGAAAAGAGGAAGGAGAGGAAGGGAACAAGCATTTATTAAGTATCTACCAGGTGCCAAGTGTTTTACTATTCACAATAACCCTGGGAGGTGGATGCTATTATTATATTCATTTCACAGTTAGGAAACTGAGGTAAACAAAGGTTAAGTGACTTGACCAGAGTTACACAGCTAGTAAGTATCTGAGGCTGGATTTGAACTCAGGTCTTCTTATGTCCAGGATCAGTGCTTTAATCACTATACCACCTAGCTGCATAAAGTGAGTCAACCAAGATCACAGTGTCAGAAGCATGACCCTAAGCAAATCTTCAGCCTTTGCACCCATGGTTCTTTCAATCTTATGGCCTCTCTCTAGATGGTGAAGAAAAGTTACAGGCTCCATTCAAATCCCTGAATATCTCTGTTAACTGTTCTTACAATCAAAAAGTTTGAGACAAAAGGGACCTTAAAGGTCCTTTTCCTTTTACAAATGGGCAAACTGAGTCTCAAAGAGGTTAATCAACTTTGCCCAACAATAGCAAGCAGCTGAGTTAGGACAATGACCCCACTGATGCCAAATCCTGTGCTCTTTGTTCGCCACCTTGAAGATTTAAAAATTTATCAACTGGAAACAGAAAGATACCTACCAAATGGAGAGGGACATCATGCTGTCCTTGAGTCTTTCCATGACTTCCTGGAATCACCAGGCTGTCTTTAAACTCAGCACAAAGCCATTTCGACTCATCAGTTCCCAAGGAGCCAATGCTTGAAAACTGGCCTACTATAGGCCAAGACTGTTGCTCAGGTACCAATGAGGCATGCTCTTTAAGAAGCTATGGGAGGAAAATACTGTTATTATGCATCATAAGCTCCAACAGCCCAAGACAAAAACTGGATTCATCTTTGGGGAGATACTGAGCATTCTGCTTATCTGAAATTCCTAATTCTTAGAAAAAAGAAAACTTAAAACCTTATGAATTTCAATGTTTTTTGAAAATAAGATCGTTTGCTTTTTTTTCCTTAAGTGTGGTTGCTGTTCTTTATAAATTTTTATTTTTAACACTTTCTAAAATATTGAGTTCTAAATTCTCTTCTTCTCTCAAGTCCCTTCCCTCACCTATTGAGAAGGCAAGCAATATGATGTAAATTATACATATGAAGTCATGCAAAACGCATTTCCACATTAGCCATGCTGCTCCCCCACCTCAAAAAAATAAAAAAGAAAAACAAATTAAGTGAAAAAAATCATGCTTCAACTATACTCAGAGATAAAGTCAGTGAATTTATTTTTTTTTAATCTCTGAAAATTCTTTATTGTAACAAGGGTCAAATTCAGAAAATAATAAAGGAAATGATCAATTCCAAATTGGACAGAAGTCCAAATTGGACAAAAATAAGGGCATGGTGACTTCTCCAAGAAATTCCACCAACCCATTAATTATAGAATTATTTTAAATTGTCTCAATAGAAAGGTTTTTTCAATATTTTTGACTCCAGATATTTAAAATAGGTTTAGGTCTAAATTTCACATTCTCACACCTGCACTTAAGCTTCTGATATAATCAAAACAGCATGGAACAAGTCCATGGCTTACAAAAAAACACTTTTCTGAGAACATGGGTTGTGCCAGCCTTACTGTCCTTCACAGTTAAGGCACCTAAAACTGAGAGGGGTAATAAGTTATATATATATATATATATATATATATATATGTAAAACCCCTGTAAGTCTATTCACTAAGATCAGACTTCAAAGTAAGGATCCTACTCAGCACCCTGAAACAACAGAGAAAGAAATACTTGGAATACTAAGAGTAGAGCCACAAAACCCAAGTTCCAATTCCAGCTCTACCACTGTATTACCTTAGGTCAGTCATTGATGTTTTATGAGCCTCAGTTTCCTCATATGTAAAAAGGAAATACTAAAAGAAATGACTTGTAATGTTCCTTCAAACTCTGGACTTACAACCTGCAAGATGAGATTTTATCTCAGTGTTCTTTTCCTCTACACTATGCTCTCATCAGTAAGATAGCTGAGGGAAATCTAATTAAATGGTAAAATAATTTCACACTTAGCACATACCACCATAAAGAACATGAGAGGGGCGGCCAGGTAGCACAGTGAGTAAGAGCACTGGCTCCAGTGTTGGAATGACCTGGATCAAATCTGGGCTCAGATACTCAGCACCACACCCAGAAATAACTGGCCGTGTAGCCTTGAGCAAGTTACTTTAACCCCAATTGCTTAAAAAAAAAAAAAACATGAGAAAATGTTCACCGCTGTGTCTAATATTGGAATCAGAGGAAATAGGCTTAAATCTCATGTCCCCTACTCGTTATATGCCAATGAGAAAATTTCTTTCTCTTCCTAGGTGTCATCTATCTGTATAATGGGGGTGGGGGGGGGCCTAGGCTGGAAGACCTCTATGGATACTTCTAGCCATGACATTCTATGACCCTCATCAAGGACACATAATAAAGGAGGAAGGTAGGTCAGAAATGACTGGGAGGTGAAGGAGGGCAGTGAAGGAAGAGGAATTCAACTACAAATGCTATTACATGGATTAGACTAGTGTCTTGGGGGTAGAGACTGATGGATATGCTGGAAAGAACAACCAAATACTTCTAAGTACTCACTGGTCATCAGAGAGCTACACATAGTAAGAAGCACCAGGCTAAGCAAGAATTAATAATAACAGTTAGCCTTTATACAGAGCTCTAAAGCACCTTATATATGTTATTTCATTTGAGTTTCACAACAGCCTTGTGAGGTAACTGCTATTTTTATCCCCATTTTACAAGTGGGTGAGGTGGACAGAGGAGAAGTGACTTGACCAGGGTCACTGGAAGTGTCTGAGGCAAGACTTGAACTCAGGTCTTTTAGATTCTAAGTCTTTGTTGTTGTTATTCAGTTGGGTCCAACTCTTTGTGATCTTATTTGTAATTTTCTTGGCAAAGGCACTGGAGTAGTTTGTCATTTCTTTCTCCTGCTTCTTTTACAGATGAGAAAATTGAAGTAAATAGGGGTAAGTGACTTGCCCAGCATCACACAGCTAGTAAGTGTCTGAAGCCATACTCCTACTCAGGAAGATGAGTCCAAGTCTGGCACCCTATCCACTGCACCACGTAGCTGTCCCCCTCAGTCTATTCAAATCCTAAGTCTATTCATATGCCACAAAGGGGTTATGATTAAATAGCAGTAGTAGTAGATAATTATGGCTAGCTACTTCCTATTAATTATCCTAATAGGTTTTTAAAGCATTAATGCTTTTTAAAAAATGGTACCAGGTACCTTTCTTGGCACATAGGCCACGACCATGGCCTCCAAGGAATTCTTGCATAATATCCATTAGCCACAGCAAAGGTAAAGGATAAGATTTGTATAGTTATTAAGACATAGAAGTCATGTTAGGATTTACTAAGGGCTGCAAATTATGCCCTAATGAGGTAGTTATAAACCAGCCATTATTATCATCATTTCCAATGGATTAAGTCTACTTAATTCTATTTGTTGACTTTTTCCATGATTTTTCACATCAGAAGCAAATGTAACTTTTGTAACTGGAATCCCCTTTAGGGAATTTAATGACTAACTTTGTTTAAATTAAATCCATTTCCAATACACAGAAACAGATTTTATTAACACTCTTTTCCTTCTTCAGAGTCCTAATAACAAGAACTCTCTTACTATGATAACTAACCAGAAGCTATAATATTCCTAAAAGAAACAGATTGAGTAGGTAGGTTCTGGAGAGGCCGAAGATATGGGCAGAAGGAAAAGGAAAGTTCTGACTCCTTTCCCTACTGATGTTTACTTTAAGAAATATAGCCTTCAGAGTACCCGCAATTGAGGAATTAATAAATAAAGTGGGGTACAATGAAATGCAATGGAGTATTACGGCACTGTAAGAGTTGACAGATGCAATTTATATGACTTGTTGCAAAAAAAGAAGTAGAACCCAGAAACTGTGCTTAGCACAGCACCTGGCAAATAGTAGGCATATAATAAAGGTATTTATTATATTATATAAAATATATATGTTATGTATTATATATACGAACTGATGCAAAATGAAGTGAGCAGAACCAGGACAACACTGTACAGTAAGAGCAACACTATATGATGATAAACTGTGAAAAAAGACTCAGCTACTCTGATGAGGACAATGACCCAGGACAATTAAAAAGACTCTTGAAGAAAAATTCTACCCACCTCCAGAGAGAGAACAGACGAACTCTGAGTACAAACTGAAGTATAATTTTATCTCTTTATTTTTCTTGCTATTTTTCCAACATGGCTAATATGGAAATATATTTTGCATGATTTCACATGCATAATTAATACTGTGGCAAACTGGATAGAGTGCCAGGCCTGAAGTAAGGAAGACTCATCTTCCTGAGTTCAAATTTTGCTTCAGACACTTAATAGCTGTGTGAACCTGGGCAAGTCACTGAACCCTGTTGGGTCTCAGTTTCCTCGTCTGTAAAATGAGCCGGAGAAGGAAATAACAAACTAATGTAGTATCTTTGCCAAGAAAACCCCAAATGCAGCCACCAAGAGTCAGACACGACTGAAACAAATGAATGAAATTCCTTGTCATCTTAGTGAATGTGGGAGGGGTTAAATGGAAGAATACTTTTAAAAATTATAAAGAATGATAAAAATAAATAACATTTTAAAAAATGAACTCCTGCTGACTGAGAATGATGAAACTAATTTGAAAAGAATATTAATTAAAACTGAATTCTATGAAATTATAATTTCATAACCAAGTTTAGCTTCAAAGAAGCAGTATGAGAAGGCACCTCACTTCTCCCCACTTCTTTGCAGAGGTAGAGAACTATGGGTGTGGAATACCATAGGCAATATCAGACATACTTGCAATGTTAGTTTTGCAGACTCTTTTTCCATTCTTGGTTATAGAGGATCATGCACATGGGAAGGCATACATGAGAAATATAGGTGATATAAAAACAGATGATATCAATAACTATTTTTCTAAATGAACAGATCCAAAATCATAGATCACAAGAGTTAAGAATTACAACTGACTTTTCACTGTCATCTAGTTCAAGCCTCTCATTTTACCTGCTCTTAAATCAATTAGTATTGCTGTTCAGTGAACAGCATTGCTCTATGTGAACCCATTTGGGATTTTCTTGGCAAAGATACTGGAATGCTTTGTCACTTCCTTCTCTAGATCATTTTACAGAGGAGGAAACTGAGGCTAACAGGTTAAGTGTTACACAAGGTCACATAACTCATCTGAGACCAGATTTGAACTTAGATGTTCCAAGGCACTCAATCTACTGTGCCACCTAACTTCCTCTAAATCAATTAGTGCCCTAGCTCCATCCCATGAAGTAATACTGGCTCTGACTCTGAGCAATGGTCAACAATAAAAAGGTGGAAGCCAACAAAATCTGTCATCAAGCATTCTTACAAACCTACTATGCATTTGCTAAGCATCTGAAAAGACATCCTCAACAAAATTATAAAAGCTTGCATATATAAATAAAAGATGAGGGAGAGCATACATAAACAGAAAGAATCAATCAATCAATCAACAAATTATTTATTAAGCACCTATTACATGCCAGACACTGAGGCTAGATACTTGGGACGTCAAGACAAACATTACCATTATTTTAAAAAATAACTATAATTGTAATTCATAGTTATTAACAAAATGCAATTTTTAATAACTATAGAAATAATAGTTTGCATTTACATAGTGTTTTAAGGCTTGCAAAGCACTGTACATCTCTTCTCGTTTAATTCTCCCAACAAACTGAAAGCAAGATGCTCTTTTATAGAGGAGAAAGCTGAGGCACAAAGAGAGGGCACACAGCTAGGGAGTATACCCCTATTCCCAAGTTTACAATCTAAGAACAAACAAACAAACAAAAACATTAAAAGCTCTGTTACCTTCCTGAGACGAAAATGGCCCCAGTCTTCTTTATGATTCCCTTGAAATCGCCCAGGAGTGGACCCAATAAGATAAACTCTAAAAATCACAGGAAACGGACAGAATGCAAGTCAAAAGTTTTCCACACCTTACTTGAAACACAGTGCTTCCAAGGAAGGAATCATTTCTATTCAAAGATAGCATTTCATTTGAGGAAGAGGTAGTACTTTCAATTAATCAGGAAGAAAAAAATTACAGGACACCTACTATTTACAGGGCATTGTATAAAAGGTTCTTTGTCAAAAAATAAAACAAAAAACAAAACAGAGAAAAAAAAAACTTTTAGAAAAGCAAGTTCTTTATAACAGAGATTCAGTTTCATGTACCATCCCCTCCCTGGCTCTGCAAGGCACATGGAGGAAACAGGCATTTTGTCTGGTATTTTTTTTAAGTTCAGAATTTTAAAACATTAAAAACAACTCATATTCAACAAATATTTACTGAGCATCTACAAGGTGCCAGGCACCATGGGAAATTTTTTTAAAGGACTAAGGACACAGCTGCTGCATACAGGGAGTTTGCATTTGCAATATAGGGGGGAAATCATATTTTACACTTTCCTCTTCTGCCTCTTTCCTGCCCATCAGTTTGCCCCATGAAATTTAAGTACTCATTTTCTGCTTTATCCTCTTCATTCATTCAATAAATATTCACTGATAACTTTCTACAGACAAGGTATCGTGAAGGCACAAAGATGAATGAGAGACTTTCTCTGCCCTGAAGGAGCAAGAAATCTATCATGGGACATAAGACAAAAATATATAATTATAAGGCAAGGCAAAATGCAGTATGCCCACAAGAGAAGCAGGATTCAAGTCCTATAGGGTTTGGACGTTTCATTTCTGTGTCCTCATGAAGAAGAGGGGCAAGAGATTTCATTTTTCCCATTGTAAAGCTGTAAAAACATGAGGAAAAGGCAAATTGGGGCACATTTTGAAAAAAGGATAGAGAAAAAAAGAACAAACATATTCATATAAATATCACACCATCATTCCTCAACATATAAACAGGAAAGACCTTATGCCAGTTCTTAAGAATTTTTGTTGTCCTTCAATCAGAGAAGGTGGAACAGGCCCTTTTGGCAGCTACAGCCCCTTTCTCAGAAAAATGGTTTTAAATGCAATAAGATACAGAAGATTACAAAGGAAATCAGTTATAATGAAGTAATGATGTAATTTTTTTCCTCATTCAAGTTTATAGACATTTATTTCTGTTCCCTGGGTTTTAAAACCCCTGTTCCACATGATTTCAGAGAAACAATTACTACTGTCAGATCTCTTCTTACCCCCAACTCCAGCACCCATTAATCATTTGTATTGATGCGACTGCCTCCTCACTCTCAATAATTATTTTATATTTACTTTGCATTTTTCTACCTATGGAAATATTATTTCTTTTAGGAGAATTTAAGTTCCTTGAAAGCAAAGGCTGTTTTCATTTTTGCCCCTATGTTTCTCAGCACCTAGCATGTGCTTAGCACACAGTAGGGCATTTAATAAACTACCACATTGAAAAAAACCTACCTTGTTTCAGAAAGATCATGCTCTTGGATGGTATCGGTCCATTCTTTGAGAGGAGGAGCATTGTAAGCCATTAAGTAACTTATCAGGTCAGATTTGAAGTTTGTTGATGATTCACCATGATTACTGGGTGTTCCACATGGTAGTCGTGGATATAAAGGGCTGAGCCATATTCTACAAGAAGTGAAAGAGAGAAAGAGAAAGAGAGAGAGGGAGGCGGGGAAGCAGACAGGGAGGGAGAGAGGGAGGGAGGGAGTGAGAGAAAACCATTGAGAAAACATAAACTGGGATGTTGTGTTAGGTTATTTTACTTATCATGCATTTATTCTGGGGAAGGGGTGAGTTAATTCTTTTTAAGGATGCAAATGATTGTTACATCCAGGAGAACAACCAAGTATCCTCCCACCCTAAACCCTGGAATAAATTACTAAGGGAGACTGTTTGTGGTTCTTTTCTAGTTGGCTTAGATAAGCTAGATTTTCATCTTTCTAGAATGGCTGTAAAAGGATAAACTAGCAGCCAGAAGGATGAATCAGAAGAGTGGTCCATAAACTGTTAGGTTCTCAACGCTAAGATCATGGTATAGCATGGAAAGTGCTAGACCTGGAGTTAGGAAGACCTGGGATGCAAATGGTATCCCTGGCATTAACTAGCCGTAGTAAGTCTAGTACTAGCTTCTTCATCCATACCATGAAGACTGTTGACGTTGTTTGTCCTTCATTCTCGAAAAGGACCATGATACCAGTAAGATGATGCCATGACTTTCATGTGAATTGGATTTAATTGAGGGAGGGCTGTGCAAAGTCACCAGCTTCACTTCCTCCTCCAGAGCCATCTGGGTTCAATGGCAAGATACAGGAAGAGAATAGTAATACCTGAAGCACTTACCTCATGGGGGTATTGTAAGAATCACATGGGATCACATATGTAAAATGCTTTTCAAAGCTTAAAGTGTTATATAATCAGATCAGAGCTAGATGGAACCTTGTCTTCCCTGTCTCAACAACCTTAAGGTAAGGCTTGGGAAGGACTAGCCTAGACTCACAGAGAGTGGGAGAGACAGGGCTAGAACACAGGTCCCTTCACTCCCAATCTGACATTCCTTCCATGGATAGAGGAGGTAATGTGTCACCACAGACACCTCTCTACACCTGCATTAACAACTAACTACTTCTCAAGTTACAGCCTTCAAATATCCTTATGTACAAGAGAGAGATTAGGAGGAATCCAGTGACTTGAAGCATCAATGGGGAAGAAAAATGTATAATTCAAGAAAATGGCTCTCCATTGTGCAAATATTGTGATTATTCTTTCAAAGCATAAAAATTATATTCGGTCTCTTTGTATCTAAAATGCCCTAAAAAACAATCTCTAATACACAGTTCAGATGAGTCATGATTTGAAGAAAACAATTCCAAGAGAGTCAGAGGTGTCTGATCCAATAAGCCACAAGTTATGAGTCTGCCATTAAGTACTTCTAAGTATGCACCTGGGAAAACATGGTAGGTTTTTGCTACAATTTCCTATACATCAAATACATTTGCCCTATTTTTATGAGTGTGAAAAACTATCCTGGGGATGTGGAAAGATGGATTTCTCCAGGGCAGGTCTTCTATAAGAGGCTAGTAGCATGGCATCATCTTCCACATAAAGAATTACTCTGTAACTCCATAAATTTCTTTCTCTTTAATTACAAACAACATAAAGGATACCAAAAGTAGACTGTTAATTGTCTATTTCAGATTTTCATTAAATAAAACTGAGGTTCCAACAAAAAGTTAATATTTATGTGAGTTCTACAAGTTCTACAATTTGCCTCCTTGTCTTTCTCTTTTCCAAGAGACTCAAATCTTGTTGCATAATCAGTACACCCAAAGACAAAACAGCAAAAATAACAACAAGCATTTATAAAACTTTAAGGTTTATAAGGTGTTTAATAGATGTTCTATCATTGAATCCTCATAACAATGCCAGGAAGTGGGAGTTATTAGTTATTAAGGGACAACTGAGTGGTGCAGTGGCTAGAGCTCCAGGCCTGGAGTCCGGAAGACCTAGAACCTTACTGTGTTATCTTGGGCAAGTCACTTAACCTCTCTCAGACTCAGTTTCCTCATCTGTAAAATGGGGATAACAATAGCGCCTAGCTCTGAGGGCTGTACAGTGGCTGGCTATACAAACATTAACTATTATTAATTAACCTCTGCCTCTTTCCTCATTTGTAACATGAAAATAATAATAGCACCTACTTCAAGGAGTTGTTGTGAGGATCAAATTATAAAGTGCTTAGCGCAGTGCCGGGAACATGGTAAGTATTATATAAATGGGAGTGGCTAGGTGGTACAGCGAATAGAGCACTGGCCCTGGAGTCAGGAGGACCTGAGTTCAAATCCGGCCTCAGACACGTAACATTTACTAGCTATGTGACCTTGGGCAATTCATTTAACCCCAACTGCCTTGCCTTCCAAAAGTATTATATAAATGATAGCTGTTATTATTCATCCCCATTTTACAGATGAGGTTCATAGAGGTCAAGTGACTTGCCATGGGTTTCACAGATAAAAAAGTGTCTGAGATTAGAATCTGGGCTCATTTCTTCCCATCGCCAAGTTCAGAACTCCATATTAACCCATCATTAGAAAATATGATCCTTTCAAAACTATGTTATCACAGGAAAATGGCAATGTCCTAGGAAGAAAGAATAGGCAGGAAAATGTGTATTCAGGTTATGGCACGAGAAAAGGTAATTTCATAAACTCTCTTGGCATTCTGGGCTGTCATGTTTCAATTTGTCTTACATTTATCTCCATAAATGCCTTACCCTGACTACTATTCGATTCAGTGAGTAATCATTACACCATTGCAGAGGCTTTTGGACTACAAGGACTAAAATGAATCATGTATTTGGTCAAGGAGCTAATATTCCACTACAGGGATGCTACATGAATACAGAGAAGTGTGAAACATGGTTGGGAAAGGAACAAAACAGAAATCAGACCAACAGCTCTAGGAAGAGTTGGAACGCTCTAGTACCTACGGAGGAAGGGGAATCAGGGAAGGGTTCATAAAGTCTCAATGCCTGAGTTGAACCTGGTGGGAAGATAAGAGTTCTCAAAGGCAGAACTCAGAAGAGGAAGCATTTTCAGGCATGGGAGAAAAGCCTGAACAAAAGAATGGAAGGAAGAATTGGCATGTCAGGTTTGTGGAGCAGCAAACAGGACAGTCAAAACTGAACCCTGGGGGATTAACGGAAAGTCATATGAAATCAGGCTGGAGAGATCAACCAGAAACAGACTGTGGCAGTCCTAAATGTCAGGCAGAGAAGCTTACATTTCACCCTATTGGCAATAAGGAACCACTGAAAGTCTCTGAGGTGGGAGTAGCATGGTCAGAAATGGGTCTCAGGAAGATGACTTTGACAGCTGAGCAAAGCAAGGATTAGAGAGGACAAAGAGAGGTGCCAGGGAAACCAATTAGGAGACAGTTGCAATAGGGTAGGTGAGAGGTGAAGGGGGCCTGAACTGACCTAGTGGCAGTATGAATGAAGAGAAGGGGACAGATATGAGAGGTGTTGTGGAGATAGAATTTGACAAAACTTGGCCCATCCATCACTGGGAGTCAAAGATACAAGTCTGAGTGTCTGGAAAGATCAAATAGAAGATGAGAAGACTGAAAAATGGGAAGGTTTAGGAAGGTTGAACTCCCTCTTAGACATGCTGATTTTTGAGGTTCCAGAAGAAAACTAGGTAGAGTACAGGACTGGTTTCAAGAAAAAGATTAGGGCTAAACATACAGATTTGAAAATCATTGAGTAGAGCTGATAACGGAACACAGGAGTAGATAAAATCACCAGAGGACAAAGAAAGTAAAATGAAATTTGAGGAAAGAGTTTTGAGGGGTACCCACATTTAGGGGAAAGGGGAGGGATAAAGATCCAACCTAGGAGACCGAGAGAGTACAATCTGATGTATAAGTGGAGAACAAGGAGACACGTTAGGAAGACATCTAGGAAGCCAAGAGAGAAAGAGTATCTAAGAGGGAAAGAATGAGTAAAAAACTTAAGGAGAAGGAGGAGAGAGAAAAGGCCATTTAGGCTTAATAATGAAGAGATAACTGGCATCCTTTGAGAGAGCGGGTTCATTATAGGGGTGGGGTAGGAAGGAAGTTTGCAAGGAGGTAAGAAGAGAGTGGGTAGTGAAGAACTGTAGGCAGTGAATGTAAAAGGATTTCTTCTTTTTATAACAAGGATTTCTTCTTTTTTAACAAGTTCAGCTGTAAAAGGTAGGTAAGAAATAAGGGAAATGCTCTGTTGCTGTTTGGTCATTTCGGTCATGTCCAATGCTTCATTACCCCATTTGGGGCTGTCTTGGCAGAGATCCAGGAGTGGTTTGCCATTTCCTCCTTCAGTTCATTTTACAGATGAGGAAACTGAGGCAAACAGGGTTAAGTGACTTGCCCATGGTCACACAGCTATTAAGTAAGTGTCTAAGGCCAGATTTGAATGCTGAAGAGGAGTCTTCCTGACTTCAGACCTGGCTTTCTATCCACTGTGCCACCTAGCTGCCCCTAGAGGAACAACCATAAGCTACTAATACTGGGTTAAAGTTCTTTGAGAATGGGGATAATGTCTTATTTACTTTTGTATCCTCTTCAGTGCCTATCACAGAACACTGCATGCTACAGACAATAAATATTGATTAAAAGAATGAATAAAAAGATTAAGGAAAATAAAAGAGCATGGGAAACTATGCAACAGCTTATATTTCAAGATAGACAGTACCTATTGTTAGACGCCACATTCATATCTAACATTAGTCACTGTCTGTCGGAAACAAACTGTGATTGGCAATGAATGTAAATTCATTTTCAGGTTTCCAAATTCCAGAACATTTAAAACTGCCATACCTACGCAGGTACACCAAAAAAGGAAACTGCTAATGGCTAAAAAGGCAAGGTTTTTGTAACTGCAAATGATGTATTCCTTGATATAGGGACAACCCTATACATTCCCTGCATTTGTCAAGGGCTCCAGCATTCTTCCAGTCACTTAAATTCACAACAATGGAGCCACCTCCCACCCTTCACTACCCATATTCATCCCTTCCTTCATCCTCCAACCACTACCAAGTCTAATCAATTTTCCTCCACAGCTCCAAAATCCATTTGCCCTCTCATATGTCCTAATTCAAGTTCAAGCCTTCAGTTGACTATTTCAATAGTCTCCTAAATGGCCTCCCCTCTTCAACCTTTTCTCTATAAAGCCAGCTAGGCACAGGTCCAACCATGTCACTCCCCTGTACAGAAAACTTAGGGTTTCCCAGTTGGTTCTAGACTCAAATACAAATTCCTTCATGAGGTATTTATACCTTCTCATAATTAGCTTCCATCTAGTTTTCCAGGCTTTTTGTCCCTTTTACTGCTCCCTTTAAGACTCTATGTTGCTATTCCTCATACAAGACATTCTGGACCAAGATGGTTCCAGAGGAGAAAGTGAGGCTGGTGACTTTGTCCAGCCTCCCCTCACTTAAATCCAGTTTACTTTTATGTCACTGCAACACCACCTCTTCAAGCTACAACAACACATTCAAATCCTCCACCTTTGATCATGCTGCTTCCCATGCCTGGAATGCACTCCCTCCTTACCACTGCTAAAGAACATGAAGTCATGGTCCAAAATAACCAAAGCCCTTAAGAGTACAAGTGGTATTTTTATTACCATTGCTAACGGAAGGTAGGGGATTCAGAAGAGAAAGGCAAATGTCCTATTCTGTTTATATTACTTGTAATAATCTTATAATTTAGGCCACTTGTTTATAGATCACGACAATATCATACAAAGAGTATACTCAGATCTCAGCAAAGCATTTTATTCTCTCTAATGTTATCACTGGGGACAGTTAACTATATGGCATATTATACGTACTATGAAATATATTACACATTTTATTGTTATAGATTGTATTTGTTATAATAACATTTTATGACTGTAAGAGTGCATGGGGTAAGGGGGTTAGACTAGATGATTTTTAATGTGACTTACAGTTCCAACATCCTATGAAAATGAGACTTCCCAAATATTCATTCCCTACCTCTTGTACCAATGGGACCCAAGGGTTTATCATATTATGTCTTTCTTTCTATCTCCCTCCTTTCCGCCAACTCCATCTTTTTCTGGCTTTGTTCTTTAGGTAAAACTATGTTCTGGTCACATTTACGTCAATGCCCCTAACTGAAATCTAAGTGGCACTATTCACCAAGGCATCAGCATGGAAAAAAAATTAAGAAACAAATCACAGCTGGCTTCCTGCATTACACCTTGGCCTTCCAGCTGCAGTTCTCCCTGCAAAATGAGTTCATTTTTCATGTTTACTGCATTGGTCCGAATGTTTATACTCTGTAGCTTCTAATGTTTGAAATGAGTTACTATAAATCACATTTAATGACACTACGCTGATGCTTTGACTTCAGTCTTCCCAATACTTAATTCAGGAATAAATAAAAAACAAAAGCATTTTTCATTTTAACAATTCCTTTTATCCCAGAGGAACATAAAACACTGTTAAATGTTCCTCATAGTACCCACAACTTGAATACTCTCACTTTTAAAATCAATGATGAAAAAAGGACACTTTGTGGTAGATGGCAAAGACAGGTTCTGTAGTTAGTAGAAAGCGTCAGAGGGATTTGCTGGGACATTCTGTATTTGTGCCTGTTCACAATCATATTGGTCATATGCATATGCATACATATCATATGCAAAATGTAGTTTGTACTTCCCCCCAAAATCAAGCAGGAAGAAAAACATGAATTGACCTATGAATGTTGACATTTTTAATGCAAACTTACTATTATCTATTTTTCTTAAGTGATCTCACTTTAGGGTAAGAATAGGGATGGGACCAATATCTGTTATTTCAATGATATAAAGACCCTCTGGATGAGAAAACTCCCCCTTCCAATGAAGGTCAGGCCCTCCTCTGCAATTTACAGTTTTAGAGAGTTGCCTAGAATATTGAGAGGTTAAGTGTGTTGCCCAAGATCACTATGTGGCTGAGGCTGGTCTTAAACCCAAGTCCTCCGAGCTCTGGGGTCAGTTCTCTAGCCACTATGCCACACTATCTCCCATTTTTAAGAGTATGACTGATGATAGGACTAATATGGCATAGGCCTGGATCAAAAATCTTAGACATAATTCCTGCCATCAATAGCAGCAATGCAAAATCAAAAGTCTAGGCTAGCTCAGGATGAAAGAGCTTAGTACATGTTATAAAAACTATTATTATCACAATGTGCTAAAATTGTGACAACATTTGAGCAACCTATCACACAATTCTGATATACACTAAGCCAAGTTAAATATACTCTCTGCTTGATAGTGTAAGCACTGAAAATGCAAAAACTTATACAGCCTGACATTTAATTCTGCAGAATTCACTGAATCTTAGAAACAGTGCTGTTCTCTATCGGTAAAGGAGAGGATGCTGGTCCACCGTCATTCAACTGTATATACTCATCTTTTTTTTCCAGTAGTAGTGATGAGTTACGCTGAGCCAACGTACTGTGGGAAAAAAACATCAAACTTATGGTCAACAGAATTTGTAACAAATCCTAGCTGACACTCATTAACTGTGCTCCAGTCGATCTAGAAAGCAATTTTGAATTCTGCCCCAAAAGTTGTTAAACAATGTCTACCTTCTGACTTAGTGATCCCACTGCTGGATAGGTACATACTCCAAAGAGAAGAAAGAAACAAAAAAATGAACCTAATATATATATATAAAAATTTATAGTAGCTCCTTTTTGTAGTAGCAAAAAAGGGAAGAACTCAAGGGGTGCCTATCAATTGGGCAATGGCTGGCCCAAGTAGGGTAGACAGATGTAATGGAATACTGTTGTTCCACAAGAAATGAAAAAACAAGACAAAAACCTGGGAGGACTTGTCTGAACTGATACAGAGTGAAGCAAGCAATTGGTGTAACAGCAGCTCTGAGAAAAGGACAACCAGCCATGATCCCAGGAGATCAGCAATTAAAAATCTTACTCATCTCCTGAAAGAAGGGTTGTGGACTCAGGGGGCAGAATGAGATAAACAAAGTGAACGAAGGAATTTGTATTACCTGATTGTGAGTATTTGTTACAAGGGTTTTACTTTTCTTTCTTTTCCAATGTTGGGAATAGGGAGATGGGGGAAAGTAGAGGAAGGAGATAAGAGAAAATAAAAGCCTATGAACTGAAAAAAAATTTTCTTTTAAATGACACTAACTGAAAACATGGGAAAATCATTTAGTTTCCCAGAGCCTTAGATCCCCCTACCTGTAAAATGAGGCTAACAGTACCTACATTCTACCTTTCTCACAGTGCTGCTGTGACTTACAGAATCCATTCACTACTAAATGGTAAGAAACTGCATTTAACAAGCAAATGACACTAAGCTACAGTTCACCACCTGTTATTCATCATTTAGAGTAGACAGACTTAAAAGGAGGAATAAAATGTACATTTCTGGCATGATTAATGTGGAAATTTGCTTTGCTTGACTATGCATACACTGCAAGGGTTTTTTCTTTTTCTTCATTCCGTAGGGTAAGGAGAGAAAGGACGTGGGGATGGGGCTGTTCCTCCTCCCCAAGAAAGAAAACATCATCGAAGCCTGCTTGTTAAATGCCTGGAATATGCTCCCTCATCCACTTTGCCTATGGACCTCCCCTGCTTCAAGTTCCAGCTAAAATCCTTTCATTTACTAGAGACCTCCACCTCCTCTAAATTCTGGTGTCTTCCCCCTCTTAAGTACTTCCTAGTCATCCTGTACATAGCTTGCTTTGTATAGCCTGTATGTTGTCTCTTCCTTTAAATTGTAAGCTCCTGGGGCAGCCAGGTGGCTCAGCGAGTAAGAGCACCGGCTCCAGTGTCGGGATGACCTAGGGATCAAATCCAGGCTCAGATACTCAGCACCACACCCAGAAATAACTGGCCGTGTAACCTTGAGCAAGTTACTTAACCCCAATTGCTTTAAAAAAAAAATTTGTAAGCTCCTTGAGCATAAGGATGGTCTTTTGCCTCTTTTTATATCCTCAGAGCTTAGGACAATGCCTGGCATACAGCAGCTACTTTAAAAATGCTGACTGACTGAAGGACAGCTTTGAAAGATATATGTTGAATTTATACCTTTTTTTTATTAAAGCAAGTGTATATAACAGAGATTCAAAGTTTCATATTCTCCCGTCTGTATGGAGGTGCTCATTTTAGTTGATTTTTTTAAAGGACAAAAAGGAGCTCAGATTCTTTTTTGTCTTGACCATTGACAAGCCATAAACAGCCACGGGAAAATCATTTCATCTTTTAAGGTCTCAGTCTCCTCATCTGTAACATGGGGATAATAACAGTTACAATTCCCACCCCAAAGAACTATTGGAAAGACCAAATAAGATAACATATCCGAAGTAGTGAATATAAATGTAAGCTGTTACCATCTGCACATATTTCAGAAGATACAGTCACTGCCAAGAGGCAAAAGGAAACATACCCTTGAGTTTTTTGGTGCCAGTCAGCCTTAATAAGATTGGAAGTATGGATGACAACTCGAAGGCCTTCTTCATATAACAACAGCATCATCTTCCTTTAAAAATGAAAAAAAAAAGAGTAGTCAGAGGTAGCTTCAGAAACACACAGGGCTCTAGTAATCCCAACCAAGACTGAGGATTCGACAATGAAGACTAGACCAAGAATCACTACTGGATCACAGTCTGAATTTCTAATAGCGTTCTTTACTATTTCAATTCTTCTATAACATGAAAGACAGTGAAATGATGGATAGAAAATACACAGACTTGGCAAGAATATTAATAAAGCAATTTTATGGAGTGGAAATGTTACCTGATATTGTCTGCCAGAAAAAGTCCAAATGATTCCACCTAATGGGAACTCTTCATTTCATTACAGTCACTCTCTTTTATATCCCTCCCACCCACCATTTTAATTTCCATCTCCTTAGCTTTGTTCACGTTATTTTTTCCCCAGTACACAAATGTCCTTTTCTTTTCTCTCTACCAACCCAAACCCCACATTTCCTCCAAGAGGTAGCTTCAAAAATCACCACCATATAAGTCTTCCTTATATTCCCACTCAATAAAACTTCTGTTATTTGAATTCTAAGAGTATTTGGTCCAGGGGTGGGCAACCTGCAGCCTCAATGCCACAAGTAGCCTTCTAGTCCTCAAGTGTGACCCTTTGACTGAATCCAAACTTCACAGAACAAATACCCTTCATAAAAGAATTTATTCTATAAAACCTGGACTTAGTCAAAAGGCTGCACCCAAGGATCTAAAAGGCCACAGGTTCTCCCACCCCTAATTTTGGTCTGTCTTGCATAGTCTGACACTTCAATCAGTCAATCAATGTTTATTAAGTGCCTATTAATTGCCAGGGATATAAGCGGTGTCCCACAAGTCTCAGTCACTTGCAGAATCTATATTGTTTCCTAACTATTTGATACAGCCAAGATTTTTATCTCCCTAGCTGGAGGGTACAAAAATTTTCAGAGAGACAACATGTCATTGACCTAATATTGGGCTGTAGTTTTTGATACATAGCCTGACACCAGCTTATACAATGTCACATTTTTTTCTAATTGTTTGAAATATCCAAGATTTATCTCCCAAGATGGAACATAAGCCTTTCAAGGTCAAGAATCATGTCATTAACTTAATAACCAGCTTTTATATAACACTTAAAGGACTGCAAAAGCTTTAAATGTTACCTCACTTGATGCTCACAGCAACCCTGTGAGAAAGATACTATTATTATCCACATTTTATATATAAAGAAACTTGTGGAGAGAGATTAAGTGACTTACTAAATGTCAACAGAGCTAGTGTTTGAGGCAGGATTTGAACTCAGGTTTTCCTGCCTCTAAGTCCAAAGTTCTATCCATGAATATGACCTAGTTATCTCTTTTATATACACTAAAGTATGGAGCCCAACCTCACTGATGCGACTCTACATACAAAGGATAGAATCCAATTCAACAAATATGTCCTGAGCACCCAATATATGTTAAATGCTATACTAAGTACAAAGGACTGCTAGGTGGTGCCATAATGCACAGAGGGCCAGGCCTAGAGTCAGGCAGACTCATCTTCTTGAGTTCAAATCTGGCCTCAGACACCTACTAGCTGTGTGACCCTGAGCAAGTCACTTAACTCTCTTTGTCTCAGTTTCCTCATCTATAAAATGAACTGGAGAAGGAAAGGGTAAACCACGCCAGTATCTTTGCCAAGAAAACCCCAAAATGGGGTCACAAAGAGTCAGACACAAATGAAACAACAGTGAAAAGCACAATAAACAAGATAATGTCCCTGACCTTAATAAATTTGCAATCCAGTTTGAGGGAACAAAATATGCACCTAAATAGCAATAACAGAAAATAATGAAATGGCTGAAAAGAGACATAACAAAGCATTATAAATATTTACTGGGAAAGTAAGGAACACATCTGTCCTTAAGAAGGATCTGGGGGGGGCGGTTAGGTGGCGCAGTGAATAGAACACTGGCCCCGGAGTCAGGAGGACCTGAGTTGAAATCCATCCTCAGAACTTGACACAAAAACTAGCCGAGTGACCTCGGGTAAGTCACTTAACTCCAATTGCCCTATCTTCCCCCCTTCAAAAAAAAAAAGGATCTGGGAAGGCTGCAAGGAAAAAGCGGAATCTGAGCTGGGCACTGCAAGGTATATGGGTAGAATTTCAAAGAAAGCTGTGGAAGGAAGGCACAGAGAATACACTAAACTAAAGCATGAAGGAGGGGAAGTCCAGTATGTGTTCAAGGAATGGCAAATATGAAAACGTCATGATGCAATGGATTGGTCTCACTTGTCCAAGAATGAATGAACATATATGTGACTTTCATTCAAGCTGCTCAGCGCTAAACCAGTATAGAGCTAAAAGAATCACAGATTTTTTATATGCCATCTTTCAATGTATGACATGTGCTCACTGAAACCTAGGCCAATTTATATGCACAGTCATGAATTTATCAATTGTAATGAAGAACTAGTTAATTCTAGACACTGGATACAAATTTGCCAAATATCTGCATCTACCAAGATCAGTGAACTCTGATCATAGGAAATATAAAATAATTTAAGGGTAAACAGTTTATCCTTTTGTTTTTAGCAAATAAAAGACAAAGTGGGAGATGGGGCTTCCTCTCAGAAGTGTGAATACAGATGTGATTCTAATTTTAAGATTATAGGATTTAAAGCCGGAAGGGTCCATCAAGATCCACTTGATCATTTTACAGAGGAGGAAACTGAGAAAAAAAAAGTCAACACTTACTTTCACAGATCTGTTGCAAGGAACACTTAAATTTAAATAACATTTAAATGAGATAATATGAATAAAGTGACTTATAAACCTTAGAGGACTATATAAATGTCAGCTGTTACTCATTTTCATAGTTTTTCCCTTGTAATTTTTTCTGGAGAGGCAGCATGGCATGGATTAGATATAATTCTAGACTTGAAAAACGTTTGTTGTTCGGTTATCTTTCTGTTATGTCTAACTCTTCACACCCATTTGCGGTTTTCTTTCCTTTTTTGTATGTATTCAATAAATATTTATTGAATGAATACAAATAACAGATATAATGATCCAGAAATTATTTTGTATAACTCAAGTTAATTTCATTTTTTTTCCAATTGTCATTTTCCCATTATTCAATATTCCAAGGCTCCACTGATATAGAGATAGATATATGTTAAGAGAGAAATCATTCTTACTGAATGCTATTCCCTTATTTCTCATTCTTTTTTTTAGTATTTTTTAAAATTTCTATCCACAAGATTTTGAGTTACAAATTTTCTCCTGTCTTTCCCCTACCCCCCACCCCAAGACAGCAAGCCTACTGAATACCCCATCCCTCAATCTGTTCTCTTATAAACTCCCCCATTTCCCCTCTAACTTTTGATGGATTTCTATACCCCAGCGCCTGTATATCTTATTTCCCAGTTGCAAGTAAAAAACAATTTTTCTTAACAACTGTTTTTAAAACTTTGAGTTCCAGGGGCGGCCAGGTGGCGCAGTGAGTAAGAGTGCCAGCCCCAGAGTTGGGAGACCTGGGATCAAATCTGGGCTCAGATACCCACACCCAGGAATAACTGGCTGTGTAACCTTGAGCAAGTTACTTAACCCCAATTGCTTTAAAAAAAAAAAAAACACTTTGAGTTCCAAATTCTCTCCCTTCTTCCCTCTTCACCCACCCCTATTAGGAAGATAAGCAATTCGATATAGGTCGTACATGTGTAGTTACACAAAACATTTCCCCAGTAGTTATATTGTGAAAGACTAACTATATTTCCCTCCATCCTATCCCACCCCCACTTATTCTATATTCTACTTTGACCCTGTCCCTTTTCAAAAGTGTTTGCTTCTAACTATCCTCTCCCCCAATCTGCCCTCCCTTCTATCATTCCCCCTCTTATCTCCTTCCCCCCTACTTTCCTATAGGGTAAGACACCCACCATTTGGGGTTTTCTTTTTTTTTTTTTGAGAGGGGAAGGCAGGGTAATTGGGGTTAAGTGACTTGCCCAAGATCACAGGGCTAGTTAAGTGTTAAGTGTCTGAGACCAGATTTGAACTCAGGTCCTCCTTACTCCAGGGCTGGTGTTCTATTCACTGTGCCACCTAGCCTCCCCAATTTGGGGTTTTCTTGACAAAGATACTGGAGTGATTTGCCATTTCCTTCTCCAGATCATTTTACAGATGAGGAAACTGAGGCAAATAGGCTTACGTGACTTGCCCAGGGTCACACCACCAGAAAGCGTCTGAGGCCACATTTGAACTCAGGTCTTCCAGACTCTAGGCCTGGCACTGTATCCACTATGCCACCTAGTAAGCCCTGAGTACTATATAAAAGAGCAGCAATACTGGACTTGAAGGAAAACATGTTCAAATCCCCACTCAGGTATTTAATAACTGTTACCTTGCCAAGTCACTTAATCTCTCTGAGCCTGTAAAATGGGGATAGTAACACCTACCACAAAGGGTTACTATATGGATTAAATGAGGACATCTATATTGGTAGGTTAACAAGAAGCAGCTCAGGGGCACAGCAGATAAAGCCTTTTCAATATACCACAGGGGTATCAAGGAAAGTCAGTGATCTGGAAGAGTAGGCAAGAAAAAGAAACCATTCTGGGTTGGCAATTTATAACTTATGTAACCTCAAACAGGTTAGTTATTAATTATAACAGGAGTAGCTTACACTTATATGTAAACTTGGAGAAACTCGAGTTCAAATCCTGTCTTTGACAATTATGAGCTGTGTGACCCTAGGTACTTCATTTAACCTCTACTGCCTCAGTTTCTTCACCTGCAAAATGAAGAGGTTGGATGTGATGGCCTCTAAGGGCCCTTCCAGCTCTAAATCTACGTGCTCTACAAAACTTTAAAAAACATATAAGTGTAAGCCACCACTATTATTAATATTAATAAGTAACCTGTTTGAGGTCACATAGGTTATAAATTGCCAACCCAGAATGGTTTCTTTTCCTTGTCTACTCTTCTAGAACACTAACTTACCCTTGTTACCCATATGGTCTATGGAAAACAACCCTAGATTAAGAAACCAGACACCCAGAGTCCACATCTATCTGTGTGACCTTGAGAAAGTTAATTCTGCTCTCTCAGGCTATTTCCTCATGGGAGAGCTATTAAATTAAATCTGATCTCCATCGCTTCTTGAAGCTCCAAAATTCTATGGACCATTAGACGGTATATTTCTCAAAAGCCAGTGAAACCCCTAAAAAAAAATCTGAAAATACCATCAAAAGCAATGCCAACAATAATGATGATGATGGCAACAGTATATGGCATTTATGTTGCTGTTCAGTTGTGTACAATTCTATGTGACCCCATGGGCTGTTGTTAAGGGGTCTTCTTGGGAAAGATACTAGAGTGGCTTGCCATTGCCGTCTCCAGCTCATTTTACAGATGAGGAAATGAATCAAATAGGGGGAAAGCAACTTTTCCAGAGTCACACAGCTTAAGGCTGGCAAAAATGCCTTACAAACACTATTTAATTTTATCCTCATAATGGTCCTGGAAGGTAGGTGTTATTATCACCATTTTAGAGAAGAGGAAACTGAGGCAGCCAGGTTAAGTGACCTGCCCAGGGTTATAGAGCTGGTAAGCATCTAAGGCCAGATTTGAACTCAAGGTCTTCCTAGATCTAAGTTAAGTGCTGTCTATTCCCTGAGTCACCATTATTAATGTAGCTATTTGTGATCATTTAGCCCTGATATGCCCATGTGCCATCACTGAAAACAGCTTCCCACAGAGCCTCTGGTCCACCATTTGTATGTTATTTACAGTGAGAGGTAAGAGATTCAGACTAAAAGATGAAAGAGGCCCTCGACACTGCAGCTGATGTTTCTACATATAGGAGGCATTCTATCCACTGTGCCACCTCTACCATCACACCTACATTTTAACCCTACAACCTTCTTATTTCCTCATATATCCTTTGGGCAAAAAAGGGGCAGCTCAGTAGCTAGCCCTGAAACGGTTTTGCTAAAATATGTCATATAGGTGGCAAAGTGGATGGAGCGCCAGGTCTGGAGTCAGGAAGATCTGAGTTCAAATCTAGCCTCAGACACTAGCTGTGTAACCCTGAGCAAGTCACTTAACCCTGTTGATCTCAGTTTCCTCATCTGTAAAATAAGCTGGAGAAGGAAATGGCAAGCCACTCCATACCTTCGCTAAGAAAAACCCAAATGGGGTTACAAAGAGTCAGACATGAATGAAAATGATTCAACAAGTACCCAGTATGAAAGGATCAATAATTAAATTCTGATTTAAAAATTCTTTGCATTTTGGAAAACATTGCTTTATGCTCCATGTAAAAAAATTATTAATGAGAAACTAAAAATTTTGTGGAAATGGATTTTTTGCTAGGGTCAAATGGGAAAATGTAATTAAAACCTATATTAATAAGGGGAGAAAGCAAAATTAAAGGAAAAATACAAGATCTAGTACCACAGGGTTCTGGTGATCACTTTTAATGAGAGCTAATGTAGTGCTGCCAGATTTCTTTCCAACACCTAAGAAATCAAACATAGGTGGAATGGATGGGTAACTTTTCTATGGTGCCTTTGCCACTCCGGAGTCACTTTAAAGCAGGTCAGCAAAAGACACTATCACCCCAGGGATATAACTGCTATAATAAGCCTCATTTTAAAGACAAGGAAATTGAAGTTCTGAAAGCTGGGACTTCTCAGGGTGAAAGTTTGTTAGTATCTGAGTTAGTAAGAGTGAGTATCTAGGGAAGGAATAAAAACCTAGGCCTCCCAGACTCCAGGTTCAGCCCTCTACCTACTATATAACATCACTTCTCATAGGTGTCTCACAATTACAGTTACCTCTTTCACATCACAACTTTCCCCACTGCAGTTTCAACATATTAAGGGTCAGTGTAAGAAATTAAATGGGAATTTGGGAGGAGTTTTGTGGAAGCATCAGATTGACATGTGAAGGCCAGCAGATGACACAGAGCCTATGTCCAAATATTTAACCTGAATTTTATAATAAAGCGCCATAACACACCATAACAGAAAAATGAAAAATTCAGATTTCTTCTCTGGTATGAAGGGAGGGCCAAGAAATTTTATAGGGTGCTGCACCCCTAATTCCTGCACGATGTGGAAGGAATAACCATAGAAGAAATCCTAAAAGCCATTGGATCAAACCTACACATGAGCTCACATAGCCAGCACCCCCAAGTGGCACCTTTCATTCACCTAAAAGTCCCCAGGGATGAGGACCTCAGTCTTCCCATCCCATTTTACCCCACTTTCCCAACCCAAGGAAGTACAGTTCACTTCAGTGAAGTTCTTTCTTATAGCAAGTCAAAACTACCTCCATATAAACTCCACCCATTGTTTCTAGATCTACCATCTGGTGCCAAGCAACTCAAGTCTGCTACTGCTAACAACACTCTTTCAAATACGTATATACAGTCAGCACCTCCCCCCCCAAATCACACCCCATATAGATTTCTTCTTTCCTTTAATCTGAAACGAAATAAATAGCCTAATGTGAACATTTCAAGTCAAAGCACGTTTAAAAAAAAATCAAAATTTACACAATGAAGGTGCTTAATACAAATTTGATGAATCAATGAAAATGTCCATTATAGCAGACAACAGGAAATTATATACTTCATTGTTTTGTTGTTGTTATTCAATAATTTTTTAAATCATGTCTGACTCTTCACACAACTAGCAAGTGTTTGAGGTCAGATTTGAACAAAGGAAGTCTTCCTGACTCCAGGCTTGGCACTCTATCCACTTTACCATCTAGCTACCCATACTTCATTGTATATTGTTCTACTGTTAACCAAGAAACAAATCCTGAGGGAAAATCACTAGGAAAATAACCATTTTCATTACTGACAACAGCAAGAACAAACCTGAAGCATTTTCATTTGAGCATCCTTAATGATGGGAAATCTTGATCCTTTGGGATAGATTTGATTTTGGGAAATGGACAAAAAGTTACTTGGAGTCAAGTTGGAAGAAAAAAGGTTGATTAAGCTAAGCAATGTTGTCTGCAGTCAAAATCAATATGTGGCTTGAAAGTAATGAGAATGTGTTTCTTCTATAGCTCATAAATTGACTCTGGAGGCAACATCCAAATAGTAGTCTGGACAGTTAAGCAATGGCAGCCAGGCTAGAATAAGTACACAGCATCTTAAGGGGACTACTTTGAGGGGAGCAAATTTACATTCTAGTATGTAAATTCTGGCTATTTATTATTAGAAATAATCACATTTATTTATCATAGGTCATACTCTAACTCTAAGTTTTTCTATTCAATAAAAATGGCATTTTTCATAAACAAGTTTGGTAGATACCATCCTCTATGGAAGCGATTCCAGAAAGAGATCAACACTCATTGTTACCTGACTCCAAAAACACTTTTTGAAATAAGCATAAGGTTGGGGTGGCTAGGTGGAGCAATGAATACAGCACCAGAGTGCTCTGGAGTCAGAAGGACCTGAGTTCAAATCTGGCCTCAGACACAACACAAAAACTAGCTGTGTGACCTTGGGCAAGTTATTTAATCCCAACTGCCCTCTAAAAAGCAAAAAAAAAAAAAAAAAAGAGCACAAGAAATAAGCATAAGGTCAAAAAAACTACACAGGGTGTCCCAAAAGTCTTAATGTGGTTCTAAGTTTTGACAGCTTATCATTTAGGTTATTAAAATATCCTTTAGGGGCGGCTAGGTGGCACAGTGAAAAGAGTGCCAGCCCCAGAGTGAGGAGGCCCTGAGGTCGGATATGGCCCCAAACACTTAACACGCACAAAAAAAATTGACATATGATGATGGGCAAGTTACTTAACCTCAATTGCCCTCCAAAAAGCACAAAAAAAAAAATCCTTTAAAGTAGCTGGCCACACAGGACCATGTGCATAATAATAGATTATTACTTAAGGCAGTAAAGCTTAAAACTTAAAAAATAAGCTACTAAAGGGGAAGAACTACAGTAAAGCTTTTGGGAGACCTATTATTATATTTATAAGAGGTGTACACATGGCTGGGTATATGTATGTGTAATAACACAGAAACATATACATATATTAAGTAACACATGTATTTATATATCTCTTCATATGCACTATATAGAAAACATTTTAATAAAGAAATCCCAAGTTCTTTTTTTATTTTATTAAATTGATTTATTTACTTTTAGTTTACAACATTCAGTTCTACAGTCCCTTGAGTTTCAAATTTTCTCTCCCTACCTCTCCTCCCCACCCCCCCACCATGACAGCATGCACTCAAATATAGGATCTACAAATATCTTCACATTAATCATTAGGTTGTAAAGAAGGATTATAAGATGGAATGATCAGTGAGAAATCCCAAGTTCTAAAAGGGTACTGATTTAGAGTCAGAAGTCCTGAATTTTGCCATTGACCACCTGCTATATACCATATATGTGGGCTTTGAAAAAGTTAATTAATTTCTCTGGATCTCAGTTGACCTATCTGCAAATGAGGAACACTGAACTGGATGGTCACTAATGTACATCTGTAAAACCTATGATTCTACAGAATCACAGATAAGTGAAAAGGATACTTTTAAAGCCAGTTACCTTAATAAAAAATGGGGATATGAACACACTTCTTAACTTCCATAGTATTTTTCAATTTCTTTAAGCAATATATTCTATAAAGTTAAAATTATTCTAAACATATCACCAATAAGGTAAAAGGAAATCCATTTCCCCTGATTTCCAAAAAATTACTTACGTGTGATGAGTTCCAAATGCAATATCCAACTTGGCCTAGGATGACAAGAAAAACACAATCCAACTGAAATTGAGTTTGAAAAGGTTTGGACCATCATTTTTTTCAATGTATTGTCTGCCCTCTAGTGGCAAAAAGCCTGAGCAGCAAGACAGTCTTTTTAGGGCAGCATGGAGAAAAGGCTTTTCAGTTTAACATTAAACTTTAAAAGCTGAGCAAGATGATACTACATCTACTGCATTTCAAATGACCATGTTTAGAAACTAACTTGTGTCATTATAGCGCTAAAAAACACTAATATGGGGAAAAGACAAGGAATTGTTTAAAGTTCCTCTAACTGGCATTAAAAAAATTAACTTATTAAAGTTTTAGAGTCAAGTTAAAAGGAAATATTCACAGAATCGTAACACTACATAGTTGGAGCAGACCTCAGAGGTTTAATGTGTACCTGAACAGAAAAGTAAATTTAATAAAAATTTAAAAATTCCAGTGGCAGAATATCTATTACTTCAAGGAAACACTCTAAATTATAAGAAAGTCTATCATTATAAAACACTGAACTACAATTTTCATCCGTTATTTCCAGTGTGCCTTCTGGGGACAAGCAGAAAAAAAATCTATTTAAGAAAATTTTAATTTTAGTTTTCAACATTCACTTTTATAAGATTTTGAATTCTAAATTGTTCTCCCTCCCTCTCTTCCCAAGATGGCATGCAATCTGATATGGGCTGTAACATGTACAATCATAATAGATCTATTTTTAAGTGTATTTGTAATAGTGGAAGAGAGTTACCACACATCTTTCTTGTCCCCACCATTTCCCCAAGTTTTCTCATCTCCAAGATAAACATTTCCAGGTCCTTTGACCAATTTAAATTTGTCCCATTTCTTCACAATATGGGCCCCTATCTTCTGAGGGTCTTTAGATCAGTAGTCTCCAAACTCATGTGACTGCACACTCCATCAGTAAAAAAATTTCGTGTGCACACCACTAATGGATATTTGTTTATTTTCAAACTATCTGTAAGGCCTTAGGTACTAATTATGTGTATTATAAACTATATACAAGACCTTAGGTACTAATTATGTATATACATGTGTGTATATATATATATATATATATATATAACAAATTATATACTAGTCCTTAGGTACTAATCACATATTATAAAATGTAAACAAAAATAAATACTAAAAGCTTGAAATTGAGAAGAAATAATATTTTATTCTAAAGTCATCAGGGAGCCACTAGAGTTTACCGAGTAGGGGAGAAATTGGACTAATCTAGATTGTAGAACACTTTGGAGCTGTGGGGGAGGAAGGATGGATTGGAAGGGGGGTGAGATTTGAAACAAGGAGGCTACTGCAATAGATCAGGTGAGAAAGGGGTCAGCCAGGTGGGGCAATGAATAGAGCACCAGACATGGAGTCAGGAGGACCTGAGGTCAAATCCAACCTCAGACACTTGACACACTAGCTGTGTGACCTTGGGCAAGTCACTTAACCCCAATTGCCTTGCCTTTCCCCAACCCCCCCAAAAGAAAAGATCAGTTGAGAGGTGAGGAAGATCTTTATCAAAAAACTTATGTCTTTGTGAACAACAAGTTGTGGTATATGAATATGATGGAATACTACTGTGCTATAGGAAATGATGAGCTCCTTTTGTGGTGTCAAAGAACTGGAAATTGAAGGGATGCCTCAATTGGGAATAGGTGTGAAACAAGTTGTGGTATAAGATTGTGATGGAGTACTATTGTGCTATAAGAAATAATGAGCTCAATGATTTTAGAAAACCATGGAAAGGCTCCCACGCAATGATGAAGAGCAAAATGATCAGAAGCAAGGGAACACTGTATACAGTAAGAGCAATACTGTTTTAAGAACAACTTTGAGCAAACAAGTTATTGTGAGTATTATAAATATCTAAATTAACTATAAAGGACATCTGAAGAAAGACATTGTCCTCATCCAGATAAGCAGAAGTATGGATAGAATAAGTTTACATGTATATATTCCTATCTGTGTCTAATGGTAGCCATCTCTAGGGTAGGGGGGGAGGGAAAAGAAAGGAAAAAAAGAAATACACATTTCAATTTTATTATATATTTGAAAGGAATAACAAATTATACATAAAAGATTTGCAGTTTCATGTGCAATCATCTTTTTTTTTTTTTAAGCAATTGGGGTTAAGTAACTTGCTCAAGGTTACACAGCCAGTTTTTTTGTGTGGGTGTTAAATACCTGAGGCTGGAACTGATCCCGGGTCCTCCCGACTCTGGGGCTAGAGCTCTTACTCACTGCACCACCTAGCTGCCCCGCAATCATCTTTTTTACTGTACTATATTAAGGAAATGCTTGTTTTATTCCATAAATTAAAAATATATTTTTTTAAAAAGGTGTGCCTTTCTGAACCAATTGGTCAGAAAACAGACATCAGGGGTGGAGTCAAGATGGCAGAGTAGAAACAAGACTTCCTCCCAGCTCAGGCTTCCACCTCCCCCAATTCATGAAAAAAAATGACTCTAGACAAACTTTGGAGCTACAGAACGCACAAAATGACACAGAGAAGCTAACCTCCCAATGAGAACAGCCCAGCAGGCCAGCAGCAAGTGGCCAGCACAGTGTTCTAGGAGCCGACCCCAGCCCCCCTTGAGGCAGAAGTCTTAGCCCCAGGGCAGCCTGACCAGCCTCTGACTGGAGGGACTTCAGATCACCAGCAGCTGTGGCGGTTTCCAGAATTATCAACCCATAGATGCCAAGGACAAAGTGAGAGGTCAGTGTAGTGTGGACTTTGGGACTGGGGATTCAGAGTGAAAGCCCTGGGGCAAGAAGCTGCTGAGTGGTGCACCCAGTGGTGCAGCCACGCCACGTGGCAGCTTTGGCTCCTGGCTTGAAGATTGTAGGGGGAACCAAACCACCAGTCTGAGGGGTAATTGCTCTTGCTTTAACCTGCTTGGATCTGGATTATGGTCTAGGGTGGAGGTCCTGGGGTATGCGACCAACTTGCCAGATCTTGTGGAGGCTTCAGAGAGGGCACCCAACTTATACTTTCAGCAGCTGAGAAAACCCCAGCACTTGGGACGAAGCTCCCCTGTATGGTAGCAGAGTCCTACTGTGGCAAAAAGTCCAAAAGTCAAGTAATTGAGTGGCAACATGAGCAAACAAGGGAAGCAAAGCAAGCAGAGCTTGTGTGTATGTATGTATGTATACATATATGTATGTACACATACATGTATGACTATATAGGAGGGTATATGGGCATATGAATACATATGTGAGTGTGTGTATATATGTCTACAGGTATACATAGACAGAGGGCACAGGACCAATTGAATAGGAAGGGATGATACTTAAAAGGTGAAACTAAGAGGTGAGAGAAGAATATGAGAGGAGATGGGGAGACAGAATGGGGTAAACTATCTCATATAGAAGAGGCAAGGGGAAATGGTTACAATGGAGGGGAAGAACAGGAAGGCAAAAGGGAATGAGTCAACCATTGTTATTGAATTTGGCTTAGGGAGGGAATGACATACACACTAAACAGGGTATCTCACCCTATAGGAGAATAGAGGGGAAGGGGAAGAGGAGGGGGATAATGGGAAGGAGGGGAGGCTGGGGGGGGGGAGGGAAGTTGGAAGCACCCACTTTTGAAAAGGGCAAGGATCAAAGTAGAGAATAGAACAAGTCGGGGGTGGGATAGCATAGAGGGAAATATAGTCAGTCTTCCACAATATATCCACTATGGAAATGTTTTGCATAGCTGCTCATGTACAACCTATACTGAATTGTTTATCTTTCCAGTGAAGGTGGGTGACAAGGGAGGAAGGGAAAGAATCTGGAATCCAAAGTTTTAAAATCAAATGTTTAAAAATATGTATACATATTATTATTAATATTTTACATGTAACTAGGAAATGACATATACAGGCACTGGGGCATAGAGATCCACTGTGCCCTACTAGAAAGTCGAAGGGGGAATAGGGGAAGATATGGGAGAGAGCAGATTGGGGGAGGAGATATTCAGTGGGAATGCTGTTTTGGGGTGGTTGGTAGAGAAAATTGGGGAGAAAATTCGTAACTCAAAATCTTGTGGAAATGAATGATATAAACTAAAAAATAAAAAAAGAGAGGAAAAGAAACAGAAATCACTTAATTGGATTATTTGCAACAAATTCACTGTGCATACTGTGTACAAGGTAACATAATGTAAAAATACCATAGCTCCTTACTTCAAGGAGTTATAATCTAATAGGAGGGTACAAGTCAAATAAGTATAAGTATGTGATATGGACTACAAAGAAAAATATAAAATATTACAATAAAATATGAGGGAAGATTAGCTCAAGGAAGGGTTTCAAGGAGGAAGAGATAAGTGATCTGAGCCTCGAAAGAAGAGAATTTCAATAGGTGAAGATGTGGAAGGAGTGTGTTCTAGGAAACAAAGATTGCATGTATGCACAAAGTCAAGAGAAGAGAGAATGAACCTAAATCAGTCCAGTCTGGCTGAAACAAAGGGTGCATAAAAAGGGTGCTGGATGAAACAAGACAGAAAAAGAAGGCTCAACCCAGGCAGCCAGATATGTCAGTCTAAGGACTTCATATTTTATCCTGGGGGGCAACAGGGAGACATTTAAAGTTAAAGAGAAAAGAACAGCTATGGTAACATTAGGAAGACTAATTCAATATTGTTATAAACAATATTGTAA
The DNA here is from genome assembly GCF_028583685.1 of Petaurus breviceps papuanus. NCBI lineage: Eukaryota > Metazoa > Chordata > Mammalia > Diprotodontia > Petauridae > Petaurus > Petaurus breviceps. The sequence goes on along the minus strand of NW_027185776.1, from coordinate 980,993 downwards.
AGACTGAATTGGGAAAAAGTGAGACTGGAAACCAGAAGACCAGTAAAGAAGCTATCGCCATAGTCTATGTAGGAGGCCATAAAGACCAGACTGGGGGCAGTTCAAGTGTGAATGGAAAGGAGAGATAGAAAAGACAAGACTTGACAACTTAACTGATATTGGTGGGGAAAGAATGAAAAGTCAAATGACTCTGGGGAAGGAAGCCATCAAAACAAATAAGGAAGTTGGGAGAAAGGTCAGATTTCTGGGTGGAAATTTAGAGCATATGAAGACACTAACAGGAGATTCCAAGAGAATCTTCCAGTCATCACAAGGTAGAAAAGTGGTACTGGAACGCGAGGAAAATATGGCAGCTGCCAAGATTCCGGAGTCATCTACAAAGAATCAATGTCACAGAGGTAATAACTGAGCTAAAAGGAATGAATGAAATTGCCAAAAGAGAAATGACAGAGACAGACAGAGCCTTAGGAGATACTCACACTCAGCAGGCAAGAAGAAGAAGATTAACTAGCAAAAGCAATGTAATGAAAAATTCTGTAATTATTGCCTCATTATCATCAAACCCTAAAAACAATATTTTTTTTTTAAAGCGATCAGGGTTAACTAACTTGCTCAAGGTTACATGGCCAGTTATTTCTGGGTGTGGTGCTAAGTATCTGAGCCCAGATTTGATCCCCAAGTCGTCCCGACACTGGGTCTGGTGCTCTTACTTGCTGAGCCACCTGGCCGCCCCTAAGCAATTGGGGTTAAGTAACTTGCTCAAGGTTACATGGCCAGGTGTTTCTGGGTGGGTGCTAAGTGTCTGAGCCCAGATTTGATCCCCAGGTCATCGTGACACTGGAGCCAGTACTCTTACTCGCTGTGCTACCTGGCCGCCCCAACAATATTTTTAATACCGTTATACTTAAAAACTAAAATTATGACCCTTTGCCATCTAACCCTATGTCATATTATGACAACCACTTTTGACTAATAAGTTAAAATAAAAGCAAACTAGTTAACATCTGAGTTCTAGTCCCAGTTCTTCCTCCAATCAGCTATATGTACTTGGACAATTTACTTTTCTTTAGTGAGCCTGTCTCAGTTCCCTCATCTGTAAAATGAGTCCTAAAACTAGAGGGTTGTAATTGTAATGGAATTTCAAGATCCCCTTGTATTGGCAAGCTAACCCAGAGCTTGTGAATCCCACAGTGGGATGGACTTTTTGACATGACGAGAGGGGGACTGTACAGGGTGGAGTTGGTACCGTGTATAGGGACAAGTCCAAGCTGAGAGAGGCCAGAAGAACTTCTGGGAGCAGCATTGTGGAGGCAGACAGAGAGAGAGAGAACTGCTGGGAACGAGAATGCTGAGGGAGTGAGAACTGCTGGTAGCCAGAGTTGCTGAGAGAGAGAGAGAGAGAACTGCCAGCTGGAGCTGCCGAGAACTGAGGAGGCATGACTGTGGTGCTGGTATTTTGTCTATCTGTTTTGATGTTACTTTTGTAAGATTTGTTTGTTGATAGAGGCCTCAGACCTTGTTGTTGGGTCTAGGTTGATTTCACAGGCAAAAAGTGAGTTGATGAGGACACCAGCAACGTGCTTGAATGTTACTGTGGCTTTGTTAAGCTTTGCCTTCCCAGGAACACAAACTGTGGGAAGGAGAACCATGGGATCTGAGAATCTGCCTCAGGGCAAGATGAAAAGACCTCTCCTTGGGTTCTTAATGCTGAGTGATGATACTGTAACCTAGTTGTGACCTAGGCTGGATGGCCTTTGTGCTTTGTGACTGACTAAATAAATGCACTTTGTTTAAGGAGGAGGACTTTTTGATCAAATTGATTAAGATGGTGTGACCTAGGGGGTGACTTTGTGATTGACTAAATGAATGCACCTTGTTTAAAAGAGAACTTTAACCTTTGTACTTTGTAATTGAATTGAGGACTTATTATTGAATTGAGGACTTACTAAATGATTGAGTTACTAATTGAAAGTCCTTTGTTTAAAACTATGTGACCACTTTGATGAAAACTATGTGGTCATTTTAGTGTTAAGTTGTTGAGTTGTGACATGGTGAATGCTGTATTTTGATTTTCTGTGAATGTGTTACCTTAATTTGTCACTGAATAAATGGAGAGTTCACTATGCTTATAATCAGAATATCGAAGGAAGTTCACAACAGCAGTCCTCTGGGAAACTGCTTGTGCTTGGAGTTACAAGGGTCTACAAATTCCTTTTCAGTTATGCAATTCTCTAGATCTAGTATATCTGAGTTTCACAAATGAAAGCTTCAGAATTAGTTAAGGTTTTTATTAAAAGTCTCCTCTAACTCTGTCATAAATAAACATTTATTAAAGTTCCTACTATGTGTCAAATACTGTGCTAAGCACCAGGAATACAAAAAGGTACAAAAAAATCCCTCCCTCAAAGAGCCTTCTTTCTCCATATATGTGTGTAATACATACATATGTACACATATACATATATACAAGTACATGTATATATATTATATATTTATGTGTTTATATACACATATACATATATATGAGAGATCTCAAGAGATAAAGAAAATACAGAATTGCTAGGGGAAAGTCAAGGTTTCTTCTTCCAAGTCAAAGTTGAAAAAAAAAAGAAAAAAATCATAAAATACTCATTATCTTTCTGAATATGATAGGGTCAAGATATTTCTCCAAACAAGGAAAGCATCCTACAAGGTCTTTACTCAACCTCAGACTGCTACAATCAATATTCATTGATAACTGCTCTTTATTGCTTTCTACTCGTACGACCATAAGCTTTTTGCAAGTAGGCATCATTTTAACACCCAATGACTTGCCAAGAGGTACTCAGTAAATGCTGCTGGATAAATGAATGGTCATGACAGTCTCTTCCTGATCCTGAGTGCAATATTTAATAGTAGTCAATTTCTTTATGCTTACATACACTGAATCACTGTCTCACCATTCTCATATTTTGGGAGCTTCTGGGTCCCTTAACATTCTTCTGACTTTTAGCTTAATGGAAGCAATTCTAATCCACTGTTACTGTCTGTGTCCTTGATGACCATGGCAATGAGTGTTTTGGGAAGGCTATAAGAAAAAGTAATAGGCAGGTTCTGGAGAGAGAAGTTGGTTGATACAGGGTGGACAGAGCAGATGACTGAAGTAAATTCCATTACTGTGTGACAGGTGAGAGACTATTGTATTAGGTGGAAGAACAGTAATGAAGATCTTTCAAGCTGGGCCTAACAACATAAAGTGAAGTGGTTTGGTCACGCCTGACATGAAACTTTGCAATGTGTTTTCAATGACTTGTGATTTTTTCTCCCTTAGCCTTTTGAAAATACAGGGTCTGTTGGCTAGAAGGTTGGTGATGGAAATCGCATTGATACTTTGATATCTGTAGTGAATGAAAGTTTTAGGAGTTAAAAGGATAATGATGGAAAAGGCAGGAAATAGGCTTTATGGAACAGAATCTCAGTAATCATTCATGAAATACGGGTGCCATACATTCATCAGTATCAACAGCCCAAAGATGAAGGTTACACCAGCCAGCTCAAACAACCATTGTCAGCATAACTGCCAATGGTATGCAATAAACGATAAAGGAAAGGAAATCAATTAAAAAACCCTCTTTAAACATTTAACCTTGTCTCTTTCTCTCGCAAACACAAATTGTTAACACAAGAAGGCAGACTGTGTCCAGGCAGGACACATGACCCAGCTGCTCATTATTATTAATATTAATCAATTAATAATGGCTAACATTTATATAGTGCTTTATATAGGGCTTATATATAGGCACTAAGGGCTTAACAAGTATTATCTCACTTGAGAAATATCTTGTTTTAAAATATTGGCCAGGTAGCACAGCGAGTAATGAGCACCGGCTCCAGTGTCGGGATGACCTGGGGATCGAATCCCGGGCTCAGACACTTAGCACCCACCCAGAAACACCTGGCCATGTAACGTTGAGCAAGTTACTTAACCCTGACTGCTTAAAAAATAAATAAATAAAATAAAATATTGGCCTCGCTGGTAGAAGGGGGAAGCAGAATCATGCAGCCAACCACAGGACCTATAGGTTCAAAGTTGGAAAGGACCTCAGCAGTGTTAATACAGGCTCTGTAATGGCTATAATGTATGTTAGAACTTCCCTTCACAGGAGAGCAGGACAATGGAGTTACACAACAACCAGCCAAGTAGAAAGATTTCTGAGGCTCAGAGCTGCTTGATATACCAGTGATCTTTTGGGAGTGAACTCCAACCAAATTTGGAGATGTCTGTAGCTTCCAGAAACCACAGAACCAGCCTTGATCAGCTCAAGGATGATTTTAAGCAGAAGCCGCAGATCTGAGACCTTGTTTGGGAGTTTCTAAATGTCCTGCTACCTGGCTTACAGCATCTACAAATGTCTTCTCCCTTAACCCTTGCCTCCCCCACACTACACCACCCCAAAAGCCACTAAAAACTATTAACATTTTCCCACTTTCCTTTGGGGCAGCTGAGAAACCCTTTGCTCCCTTGTAGGATCTTCTCTCCTCCATAAGCCTTTTCTCAGACAATTAGTGCTTTTAATTGGTGTATCAGACTCTGTTTCATTTCTGGTCCCTTTATAGGCCTGGGGTCTTTGGCTAATAGCAGCTATCAAGTACAACCCCCTCACTGAGAAGTGACAGATCACAAGAGGCCACACTGCTAGTAAGCATCTGAGGTTGAGGCCTGAACCCAAGTTTTCCTGACCCCGAACGCAGAGCTCTATCCACTACTCCATACTGCCTCTTAACAGCAACAAATCCAGCAAATGGGGAAAAAAATTACGTAGATGGTCTTCCCCCTAACAAGCGTCTCAATTCTCTGCTCCCCAACATGTACAAATAACAACAAAAATAACAACAGCAGTAGCTAACACTTGTATAGACACTGTATTAAATACTTTACAATTATTACTTAATTTGATCCCCCCAACAACCCTATTATTATCTCTATTTTAGATGAGGAAACTGAGGCAAATAAATTAAGTGACTTGCCCAGGATCACACAGCTAGTAAATACCTAAGACCGAATTTGAACTCAGGTTTTCCTGACTCCAGGTCCAGTGCTCTCTCTTACTGCACCATCATCTAGCTTCCCAGAAATATAGCTGATTATTTTTTTAACAGCACCATTTAACTTCTTAAATGACTTACTCTGCATAATATTAAAGAAAAGTAACCATTCATTATAAATAAAAGAATAAATTAGTGAAAAAGCATTTATGAAGTACTAATTAGTAATACTATTCTAAGGCGGATAGTGTATGTATGTATATATACACACACACACATATGAAAAATGTGTATGTATATGTGTATGTATACGTGTGTGTGTTATATAGGCACACATACATATATGCTTGTGTGTAGGTGTGATAGTAATGGCATTTAAAGATTCCCCTGTATTGGCTTGGTTTTCAAATTGATTGTGTTAAAACCCAGAGTTTGTTAATCCCACCTGTGGGATGGGCTTGTTGATGTGAAAAGAAAGTCCTGAACTGGGAGGAGCTGGTGATGTAGATTTGGAGAGACACTAGAGAGAGGCGGAAGATCTTTTTTGGAAGCATTACCTCGTGGAGAGAGAGAGACTAAGAGAATTGCTGGTGGCCGCTTTGAATTGCCCTGGACTTTTGAGACCTGCCCCCTGAGCTGCCAAGGACTGAGGAGACATGGCTGTTTTGCTGGTACTTTGTCTGTCTGTTTTGATGTTGTTTTGCCAGATTTGTCCACTGGTGAAAGACAGTCCTTTTGTTGAAGAAGTCCTGGAACCTGGCTGTTCGCTAAGAAGCCCTGAGACTGTCCTGCAGACAGAGAGTGAATACTGTCCACTGGTGAGGGACAGTACTGTTGTTGCAGGGGTCTGGAGACTGTCCTGCAGACAGAGTGAATACTGTCCACTGGTGAAGGACAGTGCTGTTGTTGCAGGGGTCTGGGAACCTTTCTGTTGGTTCAGAAGCCCTGAAGAAGGATTTTCTTGTTGTATGTTTACAGAAATCCTGGGAGAGGGTTTTGCTAATGTGTTCAGGGGTTCTAGGACTGTTCTACAGACAGAGGATAAATTCATGAAGGGACTGGCAATGTATCTTATGGCCTTGCTAAGCCTTGTCTCCCCAGGAACTAAGATTGCTGAGAACTTGCCTCGTGTCAAGATGAAGAAAAGACCTCCATTTGGGTATTAAGTGCTGTGTTTAAACTTGATGTAACTCTGGGGTAGATTCAATTGTGATCCAGGGGTGGGGAACTTTTGACCTTATGTTTGGAAACTAATCTCCATTTGAGAAGAGGGGCTTTGTGGTGGACTTAATTAAGGTATAGCCTAGGGGTGGAGAAGTATTTAGAATGGAGACTTTGTAATTGATTGAATGATTGGAAGGTCCTGGGGTGGGGTAGTACTTGGAGATTATTTAATCACACTTAGTAAATGCTGTATTTTGAATGATGTCATGTTTTAATCTTCTCTGTTCTTGGTTGGTCACTGAATAAAATAGAGAGCACCTATGCTGGTATTTTGAACCTGGGAAGTTGCCTTCTTTTGGCATTACAGTAGGATGGTCCTTATTCTCAAGAAACTTAGATTCTAACAGAGGAGACAAAATACAAAGGCTTCATCAGCAAGACCAATGGAAAGATTCTATGGTCCTTAAGATGCAGCAGCAAAGGAGATGGCAATGCATCTTCCTTAATGTCATTTCCACGGATGAAATCTCACCAGTTTCTGATGCTGAACCATCTGACACTGCCAAATACTTTGGAGATAAGAAATTTCTTTTGTGGGTCTTGCAAAAGCAGCTTCTAGGCCACATCTCCACAAGGGTCCTAGAATGATGGTGGCTGAGGCTCGAAATGAAGTAGGACTATGTAAAATGTGACTATTACAAAACATGACTATTATGAATATCCAAATTAATTATAAAGGACACATGAAGAAACATACAATCTGCATCTGGAAAAAGAACTGATAAATAGAAGTTTGCATAGAATAAATTTACATAGACATATACCTATTTATGTTGAATGGTAGCCATCCCTAAGTTGAGAGGAGGGATGGGAAAAAAAGAAATTTACACAATAACTTTATTATATATTTAAAGGGAACAGCAAGTTGTACATAACAGATTTGCAGTTTCATGCGCAATCAATCATCTTTTTTATTACACTGTTATTATGGAAATACTTGTTTTATTTCATAAATTAAAAATAAAATAAATCTAAAAAAAAAAGGGTAAGCTGCTATCTACATTGGTATTAAAGTTTAAAAAGAACTGAGGTAGGACTGGTGGTTTCTGGGGATGGTGCCACTCCAAGGGCAACTGGGTCGACCTGCTCATCAATGGCAGGTAGTCAGTAACTGGTGTTGGTGAGAAGGAAGAAGGGAAACTGTATTCAACTGTGATCACATTTTATTTTATTTATTTTTATTTTTTTGCTTTTTGGAGGGCAATTGGGGTTAAGTAACTTGCCCAAGGTTACACAACTAGTTTGTGTGTGTGTGTGGGTGTGTGTGGGTGTTAAGTGTCTGAGGCCGGAACTGAACTCGGGTCCTCCTGACTCCGGCGCCAGCGCTCTACTCACTGTACCACCTAGCCGCTCCTTGTAATCACATTTTAGAACACTGAAAAACTAAAGGTAAGTCAGTCAAAGGTGACCAGGTTAGCCAAGATTTCTGGAAAACTCACCATAGGAAGAAAGTCAAAAGGTTAAGTCTCATAACCTCTGTGACCTTTGTCCTCATACACAAAAGGAGGATGTTGAAGTAAAAGGTCTCTGAAGTCCTGTCCAGGCCTCAATCTATGACCCTATGACCCCATGAAGTAGGAGTATTTAGACTAGAGAAGAGAAGGGCTTTCTCACTTTCCTTAATCTAAGCGCCTTCCCTCCAACACCATCCCCAATTCACCCTGCCTCTACCTTCGTCATTTACTATCTTAGTACAAATTCATTTGCATATTGTCTCCCTCATTAGAGGTGAGGTCTTTGTAAACAAGGATTGTTTTACTTGTTTTTTTTTGTCCTTCTTTCTATCTCCAGTGCTTAGTGTAATGCCTGACACACAGTAGGTATTACATGGGACCAAAGGACAGAGAGGCAGATTTCAAGGTCAGCATAGACAAGAGCTTGCTAACAATCATAGATGTCCAAGAGAAGAAAGGAACTGCTGTAAAAAAGGAGTGAGCTCCCTGACATTTCAAGTGTTTTAAATGAAGATGAGAAGATGAGATCTATCAGGCATGGGTTCTCAACCTAGCGGGTCCATGACCTTTTTTTTTTTTTTTTAAGCAATCGGGGTTAAGTAACTTGCTCAAGGTTACACAGCCAGTTATTTCTGGGTGTGGTGCTAAGTACTTGGACCCGGATTTGATCCCCAGGTCATCCTGACACTGGAGCTGGTGCTTTTACTCGCTGAACCACCTGGCTGCCCCTTCATGACCTTTTTTTTCCAAAGTATTTTGTTATCTATATTTCAATATACTTTCTTGCATTTTACTTGATGCATTTAGAAGCATGATTTTGAGAAGGGATACATACAGCCTCCAATGGGATGCCAGAAGAGTTCAAAACATATGCAAAAAGGTGAAGAATTCCTGTGGTAGAAAATATTCCTGCAGGGGGTAAGAAAGCTAGGTACGGTCATCTCTGAGTCACTTCCCAACTCTGACGTTCTAGCATTCTAGGCTTTAAATGAAAAGAAGCAGATTACCTGGCAAAGGGAGATGTTTTCATAAGGCTTTGCCTGCTCTTGCAATCGAGCCTTCGCTTCTCTTTTGTCCCCATGCACAAGCAAGATGGGTTTCTTCCTGCAAGGAGATCAGAAACATCTGACATTAACCTCCTGAAACTGAACTGGTTGTACAGGAGACAAAGAATATGTCACAGCTTATGGGACTGGGCTTCTGGTCTGTGTCTCTTCCTCTGTGAGATATCCATGCCTAAGCACAGTGCTTTAAACAGAGACCTTCTTTAGGAGTCCAAAAGTTTGGAGAGCTCATTGGTAGGGATGCTCTCTCCCCGAAGAGACTGAAACCCCTTCTATGTCTCAGGTACAATATAGGGGTTACTAACCTTAGCTCTGTAAACCTGGTTTTTGAAAATAGTTTGATAACTCTATTTCAATATAAGTTGTTTCCTTGGTAAGTCTACGGATTTTATTTTAAGCATTATTCTCAGAGCAGGACTCCTAGGCTTCCCCAGATTACCAAACAGTTACCAAAAAAAGTTAAGAACACTGGTAAATGATCTTCATTACTTGCAGTGGCCAGAAATACTCAGCACCCAATGGCCAATCTTCCCATTATGTGCCTCCTAGATACACAGGTCCTCAGATGGCACATGATCCAACATCTACTAGAGGTAGGTAGGACCTGACAGAGCTTACACCAACCTGGCACAGCCTTCAAGGACCCAGGACTACCCATCATGACTTCAAGGTTGATGATGAAACATATCTCCTATCTCTTGCCAGAAAGATGGGAGCAGAGGTACAGAATCAGATATGTATGGATAATGTGTTGATCTACTTTGATTAACAAAGGAGGGCTTCAATGAGGGAGATTTACTGAATGATTTTGTTTTGTTGTTATTATCAAGTCATTTTAGTCATCTCCAATTCTTTTTGTTACACCACTGGGGATTCTCCTGGCAAAGATACTAGAGTGGTTAGCCATTTTCTTCTCCAGGTCATTTGACTGAAGAGGAAACTGAGGCAAACAGGGATAAGTGACTTGCCCAGGGTCACCCAGCTAGAAAGTATATGAGGCCAGATTGGACTAAGTAAGAGAAGTCTTCCTGACTCCAGGCACAACACTCTATCCATGTATTAACTAGCTGTCCCACTATTTCTACTGTCTTATATCTAAAAGAGAGAAACCATGGCATAGATGATAGAGTGACAGGTCATGGGGTTGAGAACTCTTGAGTTCCAAGTCCTGTGGCTGACACACAGTCTGGCTGACTTTATGAAGTCACTTAAATGATTAGGACCCTAGATAATTCTCAAAGGTAGGTTTATTTTGGCAAGGCAATTGGGACTAAGTGACTTGCCCAAGGGTCACATAGCTAACTAAGTGTCAGGTGTCTGGGGCTGGATTTGAATCCAGGTCCTCCTGACTTCAGGGCTGGTGCTCTATACACTGCGCTACCTGGAAGCACCTAAAGGTAGGTTTCTTAACAGGTACACTAATAAAGGGATCTGCATTGATAGGAGTTTCCTCATTGAGAGTTCTATATTTCACACACACACACACACTCTCACTCACTCACATTCTCTCTCCAAATACTCATTTTTAAACAGAATGCTAACCTTTTCCTTCCCTTTTTTAAACTAAAGCAATACATTTAGCACAGCATGGTGGGAAGAAGATTAAACTAAGAAATAGGAGACAGGCTTAAGTACCAATTTAGTCAGAAATTCATCATCTGTCAACTAAGACTGATAAATCTGCACTGTGTACTCATAGGGCTGTTTTAAGGACCAAGTAACATATACATGTATTATATGTGTATACACATGTGTATGTGTACATGTGTATATGTGTGTGTATATATATGCATATATATGTAGCACTTCACCTTAGAGCACTATGCGTCAAACATTATTGTTGTTTTTGTTCTTGTCATTATGATCATTATTTCTCTGCAGAAAAACTTCCTTACATTAACTATTCAAAAGTAGCATGAATGCCCTTCTTCTGGACATTGAGTTCCTTGCTATTTTGAAGGTCTTTCGGCAGAGACTGGATGACCACTTGTTGAGCATGAAATCAAAGAGCTTCTTGGTCAAGAATGGATTGGCCTAGCTGGCCTCTGAGAGTCAGTTGTGAGATTCTGAGCATCAGAAACTGATTTTTCTACCTGTACAAAAACAGCAAATCCAGCTGGTCTATAGTTCTTAACTAATTCCCTGCCAATAATTTTTAATCTGCTTTCCTCAATCCCAGTTGCTAGGAGATTCTAGCATGTGAAAACATGCTAAAACCAGGTTTAGCAAGGTTCTATGTCCCACAGTGATACAATATATTTTGCATCAGATTCTTTTTTTTTTTAAGCAATCGGGGTTAAGTAACTTGCTCAAGGTTACACGGCCAGTTATTTCTGGGTGTGGTGCTGAGTATCTGAGCCCGGATTTGATTCAGGTCATCCTGACACTGGAGCCGGTGCTCCTACTCGCTGTGCTACCTGGCCGCCCTGCATCAGATTCTAAAACGTGAAAGATTCAAAGATGAGAATGGAAACATAAAAATGGCACCAAAAGTAAGGTACCATACCCTTAAATAAGACAAGACTGTGATCAAAGGAAACAATTTAAAAGGGCATTAAAAATTTAACAGACTGGATGTGTTTTAGCAAGCTTTTAGGTTTAGAATAGACAAATATACATAAGGAAAATCACTTTTTTCTCCTGAATACTCTTTCAGACCAAAATTGTACATGACTTTCTGACACCTGGAATTAGAATTTGTCCTTATCTACTTCTGGGGAGACAACAAAGAAAAAAGAGAGGCCTAGACAGGCTACCCATTTATTACTCCTTAGATAAGGGAAGTCACATGTCCTATCTGCAACTCTAAAATGAAGGGGCTGAATTAGATGATCCCTAATGTTCTCTTAGTCTACAAAATCTTTCAATCCTTAAAATGTCAAAATCTACAGAAGGAAATAAGTGAATCATAAAACTTTTTCAAAACTCCTACTTTGTTGGTTCAGAAAACATCATTCAAAAAAAAGGAGGATGGGGATTCATTCACATTGGCAGCAATACAACAGTTTCAAAAGTCATTATGCTTTTTCATTTCATTAAACTTACCTGAACTCTAGTGGGTACTGCCTTACAAGCCAGTCCACATCAAAGCAGTAGTTAAACTGAGGGGAAAGAAAAATAACATGTTAAGTTACCAATACTTCCGTCAAGTATTTTATGCAGAGAAAAGTTTGGTCATCAAGCTGAACACTAAGTTAACTAAGTACTCTGTTTACAGTATCCCAAGTACTGTGTATCACAATTTGCACAGGCTTATTAGTTAACTTATAATCATTGAAATGAATGGATATTTACTTAATGTAATACGAGTAATGGCAAAGAATTCATGAGACTCACATTTAACAGCACTTTTATTTGCATCACTGCAACAACCCCTAGACAAAAGTCATTTTCTTTGGGATTCATATTTCCTTTCTATAAATAGACCTGGTCAGTATCTGGTCAATTTTGAGGGAAAGTTTTGCATAATTAATTATAGTTATAAATGCCCTTGAGTTATTTATGACAGGAACAGATAAAACTTTTTAATAATGATCCACAAGATCAGAAATCCTGATGTGTGCAAGATGCATTAATTTTTTTTCTAATTACAAATACAGATGGAGTCAAATCCATAAGCATGATACCTGGGGACAGTCATTTATACAGTTATAGTGGTAGGCAGGGCAGGCCTACCAGTTCATGTGAGCTAGCTAATTAGGTAAAATTTTGTTAAACATCCTAGTCTGAGTCACAGGCCAAAATCAAATGGGATTTGGAAGGAGACGGTATTTCATGAAGAGAATGGTCAAATGTATTTATTACTTTTCATCAAACAGATTTACAAAGGCTAAAAATCTCAAGCCTATTCTGAAGATCTAAAAAGGTCCTTATGAGCAGGAATTGTTTTATTCTCCATATTTATATCCCCAGACCACCTAACAGCACCTGGCATACAGTCGGTGCTTAATAAATATTTGCTGATTGATTGACTTAAACCTAAAGGACTATGAGCCAACAGAAGCTAGTCTAGGCATGCAAAATTCTGCTGGGGCCACAAAAACCACTCAGGTCCCCACTCACACTTGACAATGTATTCTCCTCTCTACCTGTTTTGCAACCACCCTCCTTTTCTGCCCAATATCTCTTTTAAGGATACACAAGTATGTACCTATGACATTCTCTGTGGTCTATCCAAGTACATAGATTCCCATTTCTGAGGACTATTTTCGCTTTACAGGGCCATGTTTATTTTCACACATGAAAAAGATGGAGTTTTACAAGAAAATAATTGTGATTTACAGCACCAGAAAATGAAGCTAAGTCCATAGATGAAATCTGGCCTGGGATAATAACTCACATCTACAGTGCTTTCAGTTTTACAAAGCATTTCCCATTTTACCGATGAAGAAACTGAGGCTCCGAAGGGCAAGTGGTTTTCCCAAGGTCACACAGCTATTACATGCCTGACCTAGAACAGGAACCCAAGTCTGGACGTTAAGGGGTCCTGCGACTACACGCATCAATGAAATGGGGCTACCAAATCAACACTGCCTCCCCAAGGAAACAATTCCGAAAACTTTCATGTGTCATCTAAATGGGAACTGAGGTTAATTCCGGGAAAGGATGAACATCTTAAGGAACTAGACAAAGTCTTAGTAAGTAAGGCCTTAGAAGAACTTCATATACTCATGTATAATTAATTTATAATATCCTATCAGCTATATAGTTTGTCAATCCAAAAGTAGACAAAAAGAAAACTATTGCAGGGAAGATTCTAATTCCTATTTCTAATTCCAGCTACTCTTACTTTTTTTTTTAAGGGGGGAAGGCAAGGCAATTGGAGTTAAGTGACTTGCCCAAGGTCACACAGCTAGTAAGCATCAAGTGTCTGAGGCAGTATTTGAACTCAGGTCCTCCTGACTCCAGGGCTGGTGTTCTATTCACTGCACCACCTAGCTGCTGCTATTCTTACTTTTGAAGCAACTAGATGACACAGTGGATAAGCATTGTGTCTGAGTTCAGATCTAGCCTCAGACACTTACTAGCTGTGTGACCCTGAGCAAGTCAATTGACTGCTGTTTGCCTCAGCTTCTTCATCTGTAAAATGGATATAATAGCACCAAACTCCCAGGGCTGTGAAGATTAAATGAGATAATTGTAAAATACTTAGCACAGTGCCTGGCACCATATAAACATTAATGATGATTATTATTATTTCCTAGGGGGATTGGAGGCTTTTAATAATCTCTGAACAATTAAAAATGAAAAGCAATTTAATCACTTTAATTAATCACTAAAGTGGCTAGGTGGTGCAGTGAATAGAGAGCTGGGCCTAGACTCAGGAAAATGGGAGTTCAAATCCAGCCTTAACAGTCATGTAACTCTGGGCAAGTCACTTAAAGCTATATGCCTCGGTCTCCTCATCAATAAAATGGAAATAATAATAGTACTACCTCCCACTGCCGTTGATCCCACTGAGGATCAAATGAGAAAACACTTTGCAAACCTTAAATGAGTGCTATTTGAATGCTAGTTAGAAAAAAATTAAATAAACTCACCTGAGCTGAAGACAAAAGTGTCCCAAACAGAGGAGATAAAATGTCTATTGAGAAAATACATACATGAACCAGAGTTACAAAGACTTATGATACAATAAGTTTCCAATAAATTACCAGTAGCAATTATATTATTAAATATAAGTTACATCACAGTCACTTAGCTAAAAGTTGATTTAACAAACTCTTGAGTTTTCATAAAAGTCAAGAATTTAATGTTTTTATAACTATGTTTTCTCTCCTTTCCAGTTACTGCATCCTAATGCATAAGTCTAACCTCACCACCTCTCTATTCAAAGACATTCAATGGCTCCCTAATACCTTTTATACTGAAAATCCCAGGAAGTCAAGGCAGGCATCATTTTGCATTTGTCTACTGAGGGCCAAACTCAGTGGCTGGCACATAACAAATGTTTACTAAATGTTTAGTGAATTGCCTACAAATTCAAATACAAATGCTATTCCCTGGCATTCACAGTCAAGAAGCTAATCTGTCTCTCCAACCTGATCTCTTACAAACCCCCTTCATATATTCTATTTTCAAACTGGGCTACTTGCTATTTCCCAATTTCTTTCTGACCTTTCTCATTCTATGTTTTTGCCCCATGTCTAGTAGGCAATTACCTCTAGGAAAATGTTGGCCTACAGAAATTCTTCTCTTCCTTCAAGCCCCAGTTCCTCTACAGAGTAGTCACCACCCGGAACTCAACTAAAATCTTTTCCCTCACAAATTTTTCATATAGCTTTGCTTAAACTTCTCTTATAACTTGCATTAGACTTATTTTGTGTCCCAGACCAGGGCTTCTTAAACTTTTTCCACTCATGACCCCTTTAGCACTTTAAGAAGTACTACACTAGAGATTCCCAAAGCAGATGGTACTACCCCTTGGGGGAAGCTGGAAGGATGGTGAGGAGGGTGATGGAGGTAGTAGTCTTGGGTACAATTGTGGGGATATTGCAAGGAAAAAGAAGAAAATTATGAAAAAACCATTTGTACATGTTTTATCTGTTGTGTAACAGAGTTAAAGTGGTAGTTATTACATCATTTTCCAAATAAACACATAATATTCAAGTTATAACTGATCACTGGTAAAGTCTGTCAACAGGTCTTAATAAGCAAGTGTGGTAGGTGAGCATGTTGCTCACTGTAAAGTCCAGCATGCACGGGCAGCAATATGTGCATGTAATGACTTATTTACTATAAGATATTAAAGGGTTATATGATACAATATTGCATCATCAAAATTTTAATGCAAGAAAATCCCCACAAATTTATAATTAGTAAACTTACGATGTCGTTTTTTAAAAAATGTAATTTTTTTTTGAAGTGATACAAATTTAAAAAAACAAACCATTAAAGGGTTAAAGAAAGTAGATTTCCAGGGGAGCACTGAGTAATTTTTTTTTCTTTAAAGTGGGTGGTAAGCCAAATAAGTTTAGGAACCTCCACACCAGACTATTAAATTCTTTAAGAACAAAGACTGTGATGTTCATCTTTGATACTTTACCACTTTATAAATAGTAGGACTTCAATAAATGTCTATCTGAACTGACCTTAATTATATTTTCTTTCCTATGTGCTATATAAGAATGACAATAACAACAAAGATGATATATGTTGGTATGAATAAAGAGTCTCCTGTAGTCTCATTATTCACACTGCATAATTTCATTGTGCTGAAATCAATGACAATATTTTGCATAATTATTTCTTCAATTCAAATCCACAGGACCACTACTCCATAGCTGTTCATGATTCATGCTAACTGGGACCTGTCTGTAGCACCTGCCTTCCAAGGTTGCTGTGAGGATAAAATGAGGTATTATGGGTACAATACTTGGCAAACCTTAAAACATTATGTATATGTTAGCTATTATTAAAATTACTGATATTTAATATTGAATACATAGGAGCTTATAAGCAAAATCTGTATATGTAATCTTTTGGCATGTCAGCCTTTTAAGCAAAATCTATGTCTTTAATTCTATGGAAAGTCAGTTTGAGAGAAACCCTCAATACAAAATTGAATAATGATGCATTGACAAAATTACTGATCTTGGGAGTCAGAGAACACGGATTCAAGTCTTGGCTCAGCCACTTAATATCTCTGTGACTTTGGACAAAATACATAACTTTCATGGTATCAGTTTCCTTATCTGTAAAATGAGGACAAAAATACTTACCATACTATTTTACAATGTTCTTGTGAGGATCACACAAAATAATGTACATAAAAAGCTCACTGATGAACCAGCACCAAATAAGATAATGCCTGTAAAGTGGCATTAAGAGAGATATCTAGGGGCAGCTAAGTGGCACCCGCCCTGGAGTCAGGAGGACCTGAATTCAAATCTGACCTCCAAACACTTATTAGCTGTGTGACATTGGGCAAATCACTTAACCATGATTCCCTGGGGGGGGTGAAGGGGAAGTCAGATATCTATAAATATCAGATATACAGGGAAAATAATACCTGATGTTGTAAGAATAGTACATGAAAATACTGATACAGAGCATCTTGGAGAACTGAAGGAAAAAGATTGATATGAAATAATATCTTCCATTTGGCATACACAGAAAAATCAACCTTTGATTTGAAACTGAAGCCACTCTTTGTGAGGTTACCACTTCTGCAGTTTTCCCTCTTTGCAAAGGGAATGAAAAGAGATACTTCCCATAGTCAAGTATCTGCCCATTGCCAGAAAACTGCAGAACATCTGAATATTTCCACTAAGGGGTGGGGAGGAATTCTATAGTGGGAAAAAGATAAGGCTAAGAATAAGACTATGGCACATATTGTAAAAAGGAAAGAACACCAGATTTGGAGTCAAAAGTTATTGTTTGGTGATTTTTCAGTCATGTCCGACTCTTTGTGATCTCTTTTGAGGTTCTCTTGGCAAAGATACTGGAATGGTTTGCCATCTCCTTCTCCAGTTCATTGTACAGTTAAGGAAACTGAGGCAGACAGGGTAAAATAACTTGTCCAGGGTCACACAGCTAGCCTGAGGCCAGATTTGAACTCAAGAAGAATTGCTTTCCTCACTCTAGGCTTGGTACTCTATCCACTATACCACATAGCTGCCCTTTGAGTGAAGAGACCTAGATTCAAAATCCTTGTACTGCTACTTCCTGTCTGTGTAATCTTGGAAAAATCAATTAGTCTCTCTGGATCTGACTTTCTTCACTGTAACAGCAAGCACCCTAGCACACCCGGGATAGCCTGCTAGCACAGGTTCTTTGCTCTGCTTTTAAAGACTACTCAAAAAGGGGTTAACAATCCTACTTTTAATTATAGAGAAAGAAGTGAGTATAGAAAATACAAGCAGAGAAGTTAGCACAAAGACCAACAGACAGGGTTCCAGCTGTCTGAACATAGCAATATTGCTATACACTTGATGTACATCACTGGATCGAGGGAGCACAGAAATCTGAGCAGTCAGGGGGCTCTGAACAAATAGCTCCTCAGAGTCTGGACCAGGAAATCAAAGGATCCTTCTCATGAGCAAAATCCCAGAACATACAACAAAGACTCGGCCTCTGATCAGCCAAGTGCTGAGGAGCTTGAAAATCATTGTGCCCAAGCACTTAACTGGAAACTCCCCATGGCCCAGAGCCTGGTTAGCTCTGGGCCAGGGCTCTATGTGCTTATTAATGGGTAGGGAAGATCTTCAAATTCTATTAACATTATACTCATCTACAGAGGAAACAGTTGGATTAGAAAGCCTCTAAAAGCCCCTTCCAGGTCTCAATCTATGATCATCTGGAACACAAGAATGATAAGGCAGTCAATGATGACACAGGTATACTCTGCTTAATGTCTACCATAATTAACATTAATATATCAATATCAATATATCATTATATTATATAAATGTATTAAAAGCGTTAATAAATTATCATAAGACCTTGCCGTAATGTCCCTGTCTCTAAAACTAACTGCAGAAGTGTAAATGATTATAATCCTGGTATTTTGGAGATACCTGCTCTGATAGTATTTTCTCTCAAAGTATCTTCCCTTTATCAACAGTAAGCTTACCTTGCATAAGCTTATAGTAATGTTGCTGCTAACGTTTTATCTGAATAAAAAATTAGCAAATTCTAGCCAGCTACCCTATTGTGATTAAGTATTAAGTAAGCTCTGTAAATGAGGGATTGATGATATCATGAGAAATATCTCTTCTCCTCAGGGTTTCTACTTAAAATTCCTCTTTTAAATGAGCACATTGTGTGTATGTGTGTGAGTGTGTATGTGTATGTGTGTGCACACATGTACGTTGCTGAAAGAATCCCAGTTTTTTACTACTTCAAGCATCCCTTACCTTTAATGTGGAGCGCTCCTGAGTTATACTTCGGCATAATTCCTGAAACTTTTGTGAGATAAAATCTGAATGGGTTCTTTTCATCCAATATGTCCCAAGGTTCTTGGGCTTCATCTGAAGTCTCATAGTCCTCTTCTGTCTTTGGGATGACAGGAGCCTGGCAATCTCCGGATCTATATTCAGATGGTTCTTTTGGAGATGCACATTTTTCCTCTTTGACTGTCCCTTTCCCTGGTCGTTGTGATTGTTCTTTTGGGTGGGATTCTTCCTCATCGCTACTCGACAGGCCCCAGCCTAAATCTTGCTGGGAGCTCTTCTGCCTTTTAGGGTGTGAGATTTTGGAAGGTGAATTTTGACCGTCAAATTTCACTGGTGATAATTTCCTTCGGTAAGCAGCTTTCCGGGCATCAGAACATGTGTATCCCGGACCATTCAGCAAATCTCGCCCAAAACTGGGCAGAGAAGAGGTAGAAGGTTTCTCAATGCGTGTCTTTTCATCTTCTTCACTTTCATCACTGCTGGAAACAGTCCACTTTCCATAACTGCTTTCCTGAGACATATTTCTGCTGAAGAAAGTATCATTTTTTGTATTCAGTTATAAGTTCTTTGTAAAAAAAACAACAACAAAAAACCTTCTGATCTCAACCTGCCCCAAGTAAAAAGTGCTCCTAAAACAATTATTGTACAATTAGGTCCCAATAAGCACAAAGAACAAATCCTGTGAAGTCGTCACAAATATCTGAATCCAAACTGTTAGAAATGATTGTTATGTAAAACATGGTCATTAGGATTCCAGACTAATGGAAGAATGTAGCGCAGATTCAAATAATGAAACGGTTGCTTGGGATTCATTATTATAGATAATTGGAGTCCAGGAAAAAGGAAATAAGCATTTAATATGCACCCCCTACCATGTGCCAGGCACTTTACCAATATCTCATCTGATCCTCACAATAACCCTGGGAGATAGGTACTATTAATATCCCCATTTTATTGCTGAGAAAACTGATACCGATAGTGACTCACCTAAAGTCAAGGAGCTAGGAAGCATTTGAGGCCAAACTTGAACTCAGGTCTTCCTGACTCAAGGCCCAAAGCCCTATCCATTGCACTGCCCAGCTAATGAGCTGTATATCCCACTCTTGTGAAACTTCAATAAACATTTATTAAGTTATTTTACCTGCAAAGCCCTTACTACCGTGTTTCCCTGATAATAAGACCTATCCCGAAAATAAGCCCTCCCCTTACTGTGTAAGATTCCTCTAAAATAAGCCCTCCCCTTACTGTGTAAGATTCCTCTAAAATAAGCCCTCCCCCGAAAATAAGCCCTATTGAGATTGCCACTGTAGTGAAGGTGATCCCCTGTGCTACACGCTACATTACGGTACCCTCTGTATGCACCGTCCCCCCCCCGCCCCGTGAAACGCACGCCGCGCTCCGAGCTGCATCCAATCAGAGCTGCAGCAGTGAGCGCGTCATCCTGTTCTTCCCCAGTGATTTGCTTATTGAATAAAGGTACATTTTTTTTGTTCACATTTACCTGTTTATTAAAATTGCTGTCAATGTTCATTAAAATAAGCCCTCCCCTGAAAATAAGCCCTCTGGTGTTTTTCTGTCCAAAAAAAATAATAAGACAGTGTCTTATTATCAGGGAAACACGGTAGATTGCTAGAGATACAACAGCCATGATACGGACCCCACTCTCAAGGTCTTTATAAACTAATGATGAGTCGCTCAGTCAGCCACCAATCAACAGGCATTTATTTCATCACTTACCACATGCCAGGCACTGTACTAAGCATCGGAGACACAAAGAAAGGCAAAAAGTCAGTCCCTATTCTCAAGGAGCTCACACTCTAATGAGAGAGTCAGGGCAGGATGAATATGCTCACTTATACAACTGCCTTCTATTTTGCGTTATCTTTTCACATCTCACAAGGCCGAGATTCAGAAAACTGGGTAGTTCTAGTCCCCGCTCTGCCACAAACCATGCTGTGAGACCTCAGGCAAGCCTATCTCTGGACCTTAGTTTCTTTATCTGTAAAATGGGAGAGTTGAATTAGAACCTTTCTTAAAAATTACTATTAAAAATCTATGTGTCTAGAATTCTCACTCCGTCAACCCTGTTCTAGTTTTACTTTCCTCCCTCGTTGGCTCTGATCCCAATAGCTGACCAGTTAAAACAACACAGTCCTCCACACTTACCCCCTTACATGTCCACTGTCTATGTCCTGTCAACTCAACCCTGAGTCAACCCCACCCTCCCAACCCTCAGGCCCTGGAAACTGCAAAAACACTTAGAACAGTGATTCCCACAAAGTGCTTACTGACTTGATAAAACCATATAAACTGTATAGGTTACAAATTTTTATTGGTTACCTTGAACTAGGGGCAGCTAGGCGCCACAGCGGATAGAGTGCTGAGCCTGGAGTTAGGAAGACCTGAGTTCAAAACTGTCCTCAAACACTAGGTATGTGACCCTGGGCAAGTCACTTAACCCTACTTGCCTCAATTTCCTCTTCTGTAAAATGAGCCAGAGAAGGAAACTGCAAACCACTCCAGGATCTTTGCCAAGAAAACCCCAAAAGGGGTCACAGAGAGTTGGATACAACTGAAATAATTCAAAAACAACCTTGAACTAAAACCTCACGATGGCCCAGTAATCATTTTTTATCTCAAATATATTTTTATCATATTCTTCACAACATCTGCTCTAAACTTTTTCCTCTCTTTCAGGTCACCCAGCAAACGACCTTGTCTCCTCCTTTACTGGACAAAAATAACGAAGGCTGTCCGCCCTGGGGTTCCTCATCACCACACTTCAGTAACTCTAAAGCTTCATGCATCTTCTTCTTCTTTGCTCTAGTCTCAGAGGGTAAAATGAGTCTTCTGTTCCATCTGTTCGATCTCATACCCTGTTTAATTAATGTTCACTGAGGGTGATCCAAGATTTTATAGGATCCTCTGGTACATAACACAGCTTTCAATAGAAGCACAAGATTTCTCCCTATGCACTTTTCCAGGCCAGAAACTAAGACTATTTGTAACTGGTAAAGTTTTCATCCTTAATCCTTTTTTTTTTTTTTTGTCTTTTTTTTTTTGGAGGGGGGGAAGGTAGGGTAATTGGGGTTAAGTGACTTGCCCAAGGTCACACAGCTAGTTAAATGTTAAATGTCTGAGGCTGGATTTGAACTCAGGTCCTCCTGACTCCAGGGCCAGTGCTCTATTCACTGTGCCACCTAGCCACTCCCCTTAATCCTTTTTTAAAGTACATTTTACATGATAAACATAGTTTAACTAAAACCTATTTTAAAATACCTTGAATTCTTATTGCTTTATAGCATAACAGACATTTTAATTATCAGATAATGCACATTTATAATCTCAGGATCATCTCATAAGAGAAAAAGATGTAACTTAGGCACTTTTCATTTTTGTTTTGAAAGCTAGATTCCATCTGAAGATCAAAAAGCAGGAGGGAATGAATTTGGAACTCAATTTTTTTAAATGAATGTTAAAATTTTTTTACAAATAACTGGAAAAATGTCTAAAGTGAAAAAAAAAGTCTCTCTCCATTTTGAATAGATCACCTTTATGTAAAAAATGAGAAGCTCCATGCAATTTAATTTTCTAGTTATTAAGTTAAGTTCTAAAACTTCATTTTTATTGTAACCATTTCTAACAGAAATATTTTAAAAATATATCCACACTCCCTTAAATCTTTCGTGTATTCAGAACATACTTGAACAGTTCTTTGAGACAATATCTAACCCCTTTTTCCCATGAAAATTATGCTAGTTTCTTCTTTAAAAGTTACTGAGATAGTTCTATACAAATAGCTGACTCAAAGGACTAAAGGCTGAGACTTTGGATGTCACATCCTCACCACCTGAGAACCAACTAGCCACAAGGAGCTCCAAGGGCACTGCTGGAGATCTTAATGATTAATTTACATAAGTGAGTATTCTTCAAATGAATCAACTCAAAGTATCCTCTATGTCCATCTTTTTTAAAAATTTATTTTATTTTTAATTTGTGGAATAAAACAAGTATTTCCATAACATAGTATGATAAAAAAAGATGATTATACATAAAAGTGCAAATCTACTATGTACAACTTGCTATTCCTTTTAAATATTCAACAAAGTTATCTTATAAATTTCTTTTTTTTCTTTTCCTTTTTTTCTTCCCTCCTCCCCACCCTAGAGATGGTCATCATTAGATACAGGCATATAGATGTAAAATTATTCTATCCATACTTCCATTTATCAGTTCTTTGGATGCAGATAGCTTCTTTCTTCCTATAGCCTTTATAGTTAATTTGGGTATTTCTAACAGTCAAAATAGCTTATTCACTCAAAGCTGTTCTTAAAACAATACTACTGTTACCGTAGACAACGTTCTGGCTCTGCTTATTCTGCGCTTCAATTTTCTTACACTGATCAGTGAGTAGTAAAATGATAAAAAAAAAATCAGTAAATAAAAATTATGCACAAAGAACACCCCCCCAAAAGCCTATCTTTTTGCTGTTATGACTAGGTAATCTCTTTCTGCTAACTGCTGATGACTACAACTGCCTTATTTTATTCCAATATCAAAACTAAACTTACTCATAAGAGGACTCATAAAAGAACTCACTACCCAGACTAACAGGTTTCCCTTCTTACTGCTGCCAAAGAGCCTAACTCTAATGTTTTTTCTCTACATCCCTTTTATTTAGAAAACCACAATAATGTTTATTAGAGGGTATATTAAATAAGAACAGGGTCTGAATGAGACCTTCAAATATAAGTAAAGCAAGGAGCATGAGCCACCTCTTAATACAGACCTTTAAAAATTATTTTCAAGTTCTCAGCTCTTTCCCAGATAGTTCAAGAAATTGTTGGTGGTAGATCAGAAGTTCTTAAAACAGAAAGGTGGGAAGGCAGAGGAGAAAAGGTGGTCTGTAGATAGATTTCAGGGGGTCCAAGACTCAGATGGGGAAAAATACACCTTTATTTTCACTAACCTCTAAATCAACACTTCTTAACCTTTTTTTGTGTCACAGATCCCTTGGGCAGTCTGGCGAAGCCTATGGACACTTCTCAGAATAATGTTTTAAATGCATAAAATAAAATACGTAGGAGAAAGCAAGGGGTAAGGAGGTAAGGGGAGAAATATATGAGAGGGCAGACTGGGGGAAGAAGTAATCAGTATGCTTGCCATCTTGGGGGGGGCGGGATGAGGGACAGATGGGGAAAAAATTTGGAACTCAAAATCTTGTGGAAATGAATGTTGAAATGTTAAAAACTAAAAATAAATAAATTCTAAAAAAAATAGGAGAAATAAAAATAAAATAAGGCAATTGTAGATCAACAGCAGTTAACAGAAATAGCATAATAGCATATAGCTAGTCATAATAGCAAAATAATGGACTTTTTTTTGGTACTTTGTACATATAAAGGAAATCAAGAGGGGAAGGGGCGACAGAAGAAACATTTACTGTTTTGTGTCAAGTGTCAAGTACTATGCTACTATTATTATAATATATATTATATTTTATTAATTCATTTGATCCTCACAACTTTGCAACATGGTAAGTGTGGTTATTTGCATTTTGCAGCTGAAAAAACTAAGGTGAAGTGACTTATCCAGGGTCACACACAAGCTAGTGTCTAAGGTTGAATCTGAATTCAGGTCTTCCTAACTCCAGGCCCAGCACTCTATATTCATTGTACCTATATTCATTGTAGCTGCCTCTAATTCAATTATATTGAAATATATCAAAATACTTAAAAAAAAAAAAAGAACCCAAAGTGCACAGACTGAAGGAATGAAATTCCTATTCTAACTGAAATTTGGCATTTCCTCTAACTATTTAAAAACATGACTCTAAGAAGGGGTCCACAAGTTTCACCAGATGGTCAAAGGGGTCCAAGATCCACAAAAAAGCAAAAAGCCTGAAGCTTTTCACCACTGACCCAGAGAAAGCCTATGTTATTAGAAGCACTGGGATTCTAATTTTGAAATGTATATACCTATGTCAATGTAAGTCCCCAAATTCTGACCAAGAGGATTGTTACTAAATTAAGATTTGAAATGTGAGATGTTCTTTTCCCTCATCTGAGTGTGACATTTATGTTAACTTTATACGGAAATGCAAATACAAAGCAGTCACAATTATTCACTCAGAAATCATGACCCTAAAACATGTTGATTAGAGGTCCAGACCTCTCTAGAATTCAAAACAATGCTAGCTAGACCCAGTTTCAAGGCTGAAGCTGTTAGCAACTACTTACACAGATGGTGTCATTAAAAGGCACCTTTTTGGGAAATCAAATTAGTCACAGACTCACAGAATCTAAGTGAGAAGAGGCCTCATAAAGATGTCAAGTGATTTGTAACCAAACACCAACAGAAAGGATCACCCAGCCTTCTACAAAGACATCCAATGACAAAGTGAGCACCCTTTACCTCTTGGGCAGTCATTCTAATTTCATCTTGATGACTTTCACCCTCAATTATACTGGTTCAACTTAAAACAGCTTTTCCCTTACTATGAAGAACCACAAATGATAGATAGCACTTCTAAGGAAACAAATTAATCATTTATATTTAAAATATGCTCTGTTTTTAAGCCAGAAGGACTGTGTACATGTCCTACCTGCTGGGTTTTCTAAAGGTTTCCATGTTATCATTTAAAACATGCAACACTTTCCTTGACCAAATGTAAATACTATGAAAACAAATGAAAATGCCATCCCTCATCAAAGGATTACCAGCAGGGAGCACAATTATATAAAGAAACAAAACTTGTAAACACAGGTGTTTCACTGATGATACAACACTTCCTCAAACTCCCTCTTTATAGAAGGATTTGATATTCTGTGGCTGTTTAAAAAAAAAAAAAGTCCAGATGTTATTCATTAAAGTCAATCAGAATAAACAACTTGTAGTCATTAACACTGTCAAGCAACCTCCCTCTTTAGAAAATTAGGATCTGTCAAAGAATTATTTCCATATAAAACATCCAAACTCACATGTAAATCACATCAGCAGCCTAGGCCATTCAAAAGGAGTTTATGACTAAAAAGGAAAATCTAAAAGGGACCAGGTACTTGTACCGTGCAAAAAAGGATCTGAATTTTGATTTACTCGTATGTTTACCAAGCAGGCATTCATTTAAGCATCTTCTAATGGTCCCCCCACTACTAAAGTCTCATTCTAAGAGTTGTTCAGTTGTGACCAACTCTTCATGACCCCATTTGGATTTTTTGGGGCAAAGATACCAGATTGTTTTGTCATTTCCTTCTCCAGTTTATTTTATTGATGAGGAAACTGAGGCAAACAGGGTGAAGTGCCTTGTTAGTGTCTGAGGCTGGATGCAAACTCAGGAAGATGAGTCTTCCTGACTGGAGCGCCCAAGCTCTATTCCTAATAGGAAGCAATCTCTACAGTATTCTAACAGTCTATCCCTCTAAAGATTAACTTCCATTTACGCTATATACTACTTACACAGTATATAGGATGTCCCAGAGAACCTTCAAGAAGTTGGAAGGTTTAATAGCTTAAACTATTAACTATATAATGATGTATCTATAGTTATTTACTTTTGTCTCTTCCCTTAGAATTTGGGGTCCTAGAATTAGGCAAGAAGAGTGTTTTTGCCTTTCTTTTGTTTCCCATTACAAAAGCGTCAATTTGCCACAGTCCTGAGCACCCAGCATACAAAGAAAGGTAAAAACAGCCCTAGCCCTCGAGGAATTTAAAATCTAATGGGAGGGAGGGAGAACCTACCAGTAAACAACCGTGTACAAACAAGATATATCCAGGGCAAAATGTAGACAATGGAGGGGGTGGGGGCTCAAAAAATGCTTTTTGACAAATTGCTTTTTCTGTTTTCCTTTGGTGTCATGAAAGTGATACTAGGGTCTTCCAGCGGGCCACTAACCTGGAAAGGGCAGCGAGGTGACAAAGTGGATAAAGCACCAGGGCTGTAATCAGGAAGACCTGAATTCAAATCCAGGCTCAGACATTAACTGTGTGACCTAGGCAAGTTACTTAACCCTGTTTGCCTCGGGTTTCCTCATCTGTAAAATGAGCTGGAGAAGGAAGCAGCAAAATATCTTTGCCAAGAAAACCCCAATTGGGGTCACAAAGAGTCAGATACAACTGAAAAGACCTAACATCAACACAAAATTGTATGGCCCAACTCACAAGGCTGTAGTAGGGTTCAAAAAGAGAAATGTTTAATGTGCTTTGAAAGACAAAAGGGTCAGCTATTAATAGACTTCACAGTACAAAAGTGTAAAACAAAAAAGCTAAGTACTTCACCAGGGCCACATTTCCTCCTTTATTATGCCAATCTGCTAGCAAACACCAACCAAAAGAGCCCAAATAGCTAGGTGTGCCCGAAACTCAGAGAACAAAGGTGCTCCTTTTACATTTATATAGTCTGTAAAGAAAGGGTCAGGAAGTACTCTTACTAATTTTAGGTGGAGAAACAAAAGCAGTCTTAAAACACAGAATGTTAATAATAATAATAGCTAATACTTATCTACACACTTTTAAGGTTTGCAAAGCACATCACAAGTATCTCATTTCATTCTCAAAACCTCTGGGATTTAGGTGCTTTTACGATCCTCATTTTACAAACAAGGTAACAAAAATGTGAGCTCTTTGCGAGTTTTTGTTTTGTTTGGGTTTTTTTGCCTTTCTTTTTATCGTAGAGCTTAGCTCAGTACCTGATACGTAGTCACACAAGGCAAACAGAGGTTAAGTGACTTAGCAGGGGCACAAAATCTGAGGCCTTGACAGGAATCCACCTCTTCCTGACCATAGTACATACTGCACTACCTAAGTGAGTAGGAAGAGACCATTAGGTAATCCTTTCATTTGACTAGTAAGAAAATTGATGTCAAGAAGAAAGGGCAGTGATCTTCCTAAGGTCACACCAAGAGCTTCCTTAAGTGTACTGTCTCAACTCTCACGTCTCAAACTGCCCCATTCTTACAAACCTGAATCCCTCAACTTAAAGGCAGCCAAAATATGTATATCTTTTATTATGTGCCAGGCCCTGTGCAAAGTGACTCACAATTATTACCTCATTTGATCCTAACAACACTGGGGGATATGTGCATCAATCTCAATTTTACAGTTGAGGAAACTGAGGCAAACAGAGGTTAAGGAAATTGTCCAGGGTCAGGTGTCCAAGGTTGGATTTGAACTTGTTTTCCCACCAAAGCTCTATCCATTGAGCCATAATAACAGTGCCTACTGAGGCTGGCACTGGGCTAAAAGGCTTTACAAATATCTCATTTGACCATCATAACATTGGAAGGTAGCCCTCATTTTACAGGTGAGGAAACTGAGGGAAGCAGGGGTTAAATGACTTTTTTAAAGTCCCACAGCTAGGAATGATAATAACAATAACTAACATTTACATAGCGTCTCTTATGAGCCAGCCACTGTGCTAAGCGCTTTATAAATATTATCTCGTTTGACCCTCAAGACAACCCTGGGAGGTGGGTGCTGTTATTACCCCAATTTTACAGACAAGAAAACAGAGGTTAGTAAGTGACCTGCCCGGGGTCCCGCAGGATTCTGGGGCAGAGATGACCCCAGGGATTCTAAGCCGCGCAGGGGTCCCCCAGACGCAGGGCCCGAGCACCAGACAGAGGAAATTTCCCGCTAACATTTCTCCAGTCTGGCTTGGAGAAGGGGTGCGGTGAAACGAGCCCAGGGCCTCGCGGCTGCCCCCTTTCCCTTCCCGGTTCTCAGGAACCCAGAGCTCGCCCTTTGCAGCCAACCAATGCCCCCGGAGCCTGCCCCCGGGCCGTGCGCCCACCTTCTCTGGGAGCACACGCATGCATCTACAAGGTTCTCCCGGCGCTCCCCGCCAGTGCCCGCGCCTCCCCCTCCAAAACCCCGCCGGGACGCGCGCCCCACAATCCCGGCCTCCTCCCCGGCACCTTCTGCAGCCGCAATGACTCTTTGCCTCCTAGCAGTTCAAACCCTGCCCCTCTCCGGGAACTCCACTCACTGATCCTGCCCCTTCCCTTTCCGGAAGAAGCTCTCGCTAGGTCCTAAAAGCCGCCCTACCGCCCGGGTAGCCAGCCTAGCTAGGGCTTTGCAAAGACTGAGCTGGGACCCCAGCTAAGGCGTAAACCCAGGAAACACAGGCCCCCGGGAAGCTACCTAAGCCATTTTTTCTAAGTCTCGTCCCCTACACTTTAAATCCTTTTACTCCGCTCCTCTAGGATCTTAAAGGGGTCTTCAAGGCAGCGCTTGGGACATCCAGGGAGAAAAACAGGAGAGGTTATTCATTTTGTTTTTAATGGGATTTGCAAAATACGTGAACAGCTGAAATGCTAACTTCTAGACCTGGTTATAATAGCAGCTGCAGAGTTAAGATTCCAGCTATACAGGAAGGAAAAAGGGGAGAGGTGGGGTCTTTTTCATCAAATTTGTATCCCTAGGGCCTAGCACAACGCCTGGCACATAGCAGATGCACAATAACTTAGTTAATTTACAATTCAACTTTTTCCCCATTTTCAAAATTTTTAGATAATGCAGCTTTTAATATAAAAGGTGGCAGTGAGAAAGCCCTGGATTTGGGATCTTAAGTGCAGGTTTGAGTCCAAGCTGTCCCTCTAACATCCTTTGTCACCTTCTGTAAGTCATTTCACCTTTAGACTTAGGTTTTCTTTATTAAGGTGGGGTTTGGACTAAATGAACACCAGGGAGTTCATTTAACAAAGGAGGCTCGGAGAAGGCCGGGCCAAGTAGTAGAGTGGGGATTTGAACTGAGATCCAGCGTTTTACCAGCTACAAACATGAATTAGGCACCAGCTAACAAACACCTCCAGCAGCAAGTATCCT
The DNA here is from genome assembly GCF_028583685.1 of Petaurus breviceps papuanus. Taxonomy (NCBI): domain Eukaryota; kingdom Metazoa; phylum Chordata; class Mammalia; order Diprotodontia; family Petauridae; genus Petaurus; species Petaurus breviceps. The sequence goes on along the minus strand of NW_027185776.1, from coordinate 951,509 downwards.
CAGAGCCTAGCAAAGAACCTGCCACGTGTTGGAGTTTTCTTAATACCAGTTGATAAGACTGATTTAAACCACATGATACGCCTAGATTAATGAATCAGCTGTATCCAGATTTTTCCTTCCCATCTCCTAGTCATCAAATAATCCCTACTTGTGTCTATGTGGGAATTTTAAAAATACTTTTGCATGTTTTATTCACATGCTTCTCAGCTTGCCAAAGTGCTATGTACAAAGCAGGAGATCAATAAAAATCTGTTGAATGAACTCAGGAGTGAAGACACTATTCTTTACAGATTCCACACCTACCAGATGATCTCCAAGCTCTTCCAGGACCAACCGCCAGTTATTGCCTTCCCTAAACAGCAACACTGGAGAAGGAAATGGGAGGAGCTAAAAGCAGGCACCTATTTGGCTTGGAAGGCGGTTCCGGCTACTTCTACTTTGCGAAGGGGTGTGGCCAAGCGAAAAGCATGCGACCAATGGGAGCGCAGACTTGAAATGACGCGAGAAGGTGCAGTCCAATAGGAGAAGCGTCTGCGTTGCTAAGCGGCAGTCGGCTTTTTTTTTTTTTCTGGCGGAGTGGCGGCGGGGAAGACTGTGACCCTGGACAGTTTGGCACCTGCATCTTTGCTTGGGGCACCCTGAGATGTTCGCTGCCGATCCCAGAGCCTGGTGCATGGGACGTGAAGTCCGGCCCTCGGATCGGCGGAAGTGGGTGAAAGTAGGTGTCTCTTCCTGGCTTCAGGCTTGAGAAGACCCTGAGGGCGTGGGGGTGGGAGGCGAACTTGACCTTGGATTCTGAGTGAGAATGGTCCAACCCCGCCCCGAGGCAGGCAGCCTAGACGCGGGGCTTAAAAGCCAGAAAATTGGGGCTTCCCCTCCCAACCTTGGTGCATAGTACCCTGAAAGTTCCTTCTGTCCAAATCCTTCTGTAAAATGAGTAAGTTGGACTGGATATTCCATCTTCTAAAAGTTCTTGGATGCTTTTAGAGAATGCACCACCCGGCTGAATGAATGCTAAGCCCTTGAGAGCTGCGACTGCCACTTTTTGCATGAAAAAATTAAAGAAAAAGCATTCATGAAACGTATAGTGTACTATGTGCCAAGCACTCTGCTGTACTTTAGCACCGACATACAAAAGTAAAGACAATCCCCACCCTCAAGGAGCCTACATTTTAATAAAGGAAACTTCATCTGTTGGGCATAGTGCTTTGGTCTGGACAAATCATATAAGTGTTTTAAGCCTTAGTTTCCTCCTAGGTGAAATGGGAATAATAATAGCCCCTACTTCCCAGAGTTGTAAGAACAAAATGAATAATATTCGTAAAGCGCTTTGTAAACCTTAAAATGCTTATATAAATGCTAATTATTATTAAGAAAGTTACTAGGATAGTGAGCAGGGCCATAGGGGAGTAAAGTCCCTAATAAGTCACTGGTTTATGGCTTTTTAGACACAAGGTGGCAACAGCATACTGCTCTTAAAAATTAAGTATAGAACACAATTTTTCTCCAAAAAATTCTTTAAAATTAACTATAGAACACAATTTTTCTTCAGTGCTGCTCCTAACCTCCCCACACACCTTAAGCTTAATATAGTGCTTTGCACACAGGAGGTCCTTAATAAATGTTAAATTGAATTGATTCCATCCTAATCGTGAAAGAAGAGAAATGTCATTGCTGGAGCTTATTAATGAAGAAAGGTGCCCTTGATCATCCCCCTTTTTCTTTGAGTTTTTGATCTCCTTTCAGAGATCAACAAAAATTCAAGACCACTTACACAAAAAATAAAAAACCAGAGTGTTGCTCTAACTAAATATATTTAACATTCTTTAGGTATTTGAAGCATGTGATGAAGATAAAAAAGGCTATCTAAGTAGAGAAGACTTTAAAGTTGCTGTAGTAATGCTGTTTGGATACAAACCCACAAAGGTATATTTTATTTTTTATTCATACATATTTAGTGATGAAAAAGGCAGCAATATTATTTTGCCTTTGCTAAAACATAGTTTACAAATCTGAATCCAAGAATATTACAAATACTTAAGTACTTTTTATAGGCTTCTACACTTACATGTCCAATGAAGAACTTTGCCTACCTTATTAATGATATATTTACTTAAACAAAATTTTTATTTTTTTTAATCATCTACATTTTGTAATGTTTCTCTCTCTCTCAGAGAACAACCATGTAAAACACAGTATCAAGAAAGGAAAAAGTGGAAAAAGCTTATCATTATGTTGTGTTCTACATCCATAGGCCCTCTGCAAATGGAGGGAGATGCCTCTTCAAGACCAATCTTGGTCATTATAACTTAGCATTTTTTCTCAGTTGTTCTGTTATTGTTCTTTACAATTACATTTCTGTAGTCATTCTGTATATGGTTTTCCTGGTTCTGCTTAATTTACTTTGTATCAGGTCATGTATCTTCTTGTGCTTCTCTAGATTCATTATGGTCATTGTTCCTTAGAACACAGTAATGTCCCATTACGTTTGAGTATCACAACCTGTTTGGCTGTTCTTCAGTCAAAGGGTATCTACTTCCAATTCTTTGCTACCATAAAAAAAATGTATTGCTGTAAATATGTTTGTATATATGGAGCCTTTCTTTTAGTCACTGATCTCAGGAATCTCTGAGTAAAAGGGATGTAAGATTTTAGTCACATTGACTATTCCCATCTTTTGCTCCCATAGACAGTTTGCTGTTGTTTTATTTTGCATATTTCTTTTTTTTTTATTTAATTGTATTTTTTTTTTGTTACATTTTAAACTCTGAACTGTCTCCCTTTCTCTTTCCCTACACTAGAGAAGGCCACCATTTGACACAGACATATAACACAGACACATATATGTATATACATATATACATATATATACATATATGTAACACCATACTACGAATACTTTTGTTTATCAGTTTTTTCTCTAGAGGTGGATAACATTTTTCTTCAAAAGTCCTTTGTAGTTGATTTGAATATTTGTAATACTTAAAATAGCTTAGTCGTTCACAGTTATTCTTTGAACAATATTACTGTTACTGGATCTCTTGCTTCTGCTCATTCCACTTTTCATTATCTCATGCAAGTCTTTCCATGTTTTGCTAAAATCAATTTGCTCATCATTTCTTACAGCACAGTAGTATTCCATCACAATCATATACCACAACTTGTTTAGCCATTTCCCAGTTGATGGGCATCCCTTCAATTTCCAGTTCTTTGCCTCCACAAGGAGAGTTGTTCTATAAGTATTATAAAACATATAGATTCTTTTCCATTTTTCCTGATCACCTTGGGAAATAGACCTAATAGTGGTGTTGCTGGGTCCTTTGCCACACACAGTTTTATTATTCTTTGAGCATAATTCCAGATTGCTCTTCAGAATAGTCAGATACCTTCACAGTTCCACCAACAGTGTATTTGCATACATGTCTTTTTTTATATAGTTGCTAGTAGTTTATAATTCTTCTTTTGAGAACTGTTCATATTCTTTGATGGATTATTTATTGGGCATTTACTTTTTTCATTAGTCTTGTACAAAGCTAGATCAGAAGATGGAGGAAGGTACAAAAGTGTGATTTCAGTTGTCTTACCAAGATCCATTTGGGAATACTTCATACTACAATAGTCTAGAATCTTACTGTTTCATTAAGTTCTGTGTGTGTGTGTGTGTGTGTATGTATACACACATACCTGCCTATATACATTTATTTATTTATAACGTTTTCATATATAGGGAGTAATTTCATTAGTTTTTGGTTTTTTTTTTGGGGGGGGAAGGCAAGGCAGTTGGGATTAAGTGACTTGCCCAAGGTCATACAACTAGTAGGTGTCAAATGTCTGAGATCAGATTTGAACTCAGGTCCTCCTGACTCCAGGGCTAGTGCTCTATTCACTGTGCCACCTAGCTGTCCCTTCATTAGTTTTAAGTGTAAAAGTAAAATCAAACTCCTCACTATGATCCAATTATTAGTGTTATAGTTATCACTACTTTAAAGATTTATCATTTCATTGGGGTGGTTACACCTCTTTGTTGATACAGATATCCTTTCTAATTGAGTACTTGATCTTCAAGAGTTATCTTGACTTTAAAAAAAAAAATCATCCTTTTCTGGCCATCATAGTGATAGGGCTCTCTGAATCCAGGATCCTAATTCTTACTTCAATGTTCTTCCTACTATCAGTTAATCAACAAGCATTTCATTATGTACTAGGCACTGTATTAGACACTGGATACAAATATAAAAATAAGACAGACTTCACCCCCTAGGAGGATATATTCTATTACTCATGCATAAGGCAGCCTCCCCAGTAAAATTACCTTTTACTAACTAGTTCAGTGATCTCTAAACTTCTTTGATCAAACACTCCAATCAGTGTAAATGTTTATAAAATGCAAGTATATGCATATGCTAATATATTGATAATTATATATATATATATATTTACACAAAAATAGAATTTTTGAAAGTAATAAAACAATATTCAATCCCAGAATCAGCAAGGAGCAACCGGAGTTTACTGAGTAAATAGTGATTGTCCAGACCATGATTAGGAAGATCACTTTGAGAAGTATTTGCCTGATAGATTAGAGAAGAAAGAGAGATGAAGCAGAGAGGTCAGTCAGAAAGCTATTGCTGTAGTCCAGGTAAGAGGTAGAGAGACCTGAACTGGGTGGGGCTTTGTCAGTCATCAAGCATTTATTAAGCACTTAGTATGTACCAGGCACTGAGCTAGGTTCTCAGGACACAAAATAAAGCAAAAACATGGTTTCTGCCCTCAAGGAACTCACATTCTAATTGGAAAGACCACATATAAAAAGGTGTACATACAGGGTAGCGAGGTGGCACCAGCCCTGGAGTCAGGAGGACCTGAGTTCAAATCTGGCCTCAGACACTTAACACAAACACTAGCCATGTGACCTAGGGCAAGTCACTTAACCCCATTTGCCCTCCAGAAAGCAAAAGCAAAAAAAAGGTGTACATACAAGATATGTTGTTGGTGGTGGTGTTTAGTTGTGTCTAACTGTTCATGCCCCCTTTTGTTGGTTTTCTTGACAAAGATACTGAAGTGGTTTGTAATTTCCTTCTCGTTATTTTATAGATGAGGAAACTGAGGCAAACAGGGTTAAGTGACTTGCCCAGGGTCATACAGCTACTACACCTACCATGTTTCCCCGATAATAAGACCTATCCCGAAAATAAGCCCTCCCCTTACTGTGTAAGATTCTTCTAAAATAAGCCCTCCCCCGAAAATAAGCCCTATTGAGATTGCTACTGTAGTGAAGGTGATCCCCTGCGCTACACGCTACATTACAGTAGGGCTTATGTGCCACGGTCCCCCCCCCCCCGTGAAATGCACGCCGCGCTCCGAGCTGCATCCAATCAGAGCTGCAGCAGTGAGCGCGTCATCCTGTTCTTCCCCAGTGATTTGCTTATTGAATAAAGGTACATTTTTTTGTTCACATTTACCTGCTTATTAAAATTGCTGTCAATGTTCATTAAAATAAGCCCTCCCCTGAAAATAAGCCCTCTGGTGTTTTTCTGTCCAAAAAATTTAATAAGACAGTGTCTTATTATTGGGGAAACACAGTAGCAGTGTTAATAAATAGAAGATAATCTCAGAGAGAAGGTCCTGGAGGAAAGAAGGAGACAGAGAGGGTTACGAAGAGAGTAGAACCAGAAAAGGCTTCTTGTAGAATGTGGGATTTGAGCATAGTCTTCAGGGAAGGCTGGGTAAAGAGGGAGAACATTTGGACGGGAGCGGGGGGAGAGAGAGAGAGAGAAGAACCAGGAAGATAGCCAGTGAAAAGTGCATTGTTGAAAGATGTGTTTTGTGCAAGAATGAACAAGAAGGTCATTCAGTATGGCTGGATCACCGAGTATGTGGAAGGGAGCAAAGTATAAGAAAACTGGAAAGATAGGAAATGGCCAAATGGTAAAGGCCTTTGAAAGCCAAAATGAAGATTTTATATTCTATTCTGGAGGTAATATGGAACCACTTAGAGTTTATTGAGATGGGGTATAGTATTAGGAGGGGGATGTAACATGCTTGGGACACATGCTTTAGGAAAAACACTTTGGCAGCTGAGTGGAAGATGGATTGATGTGGGGAGGCATGAGGCAGAGAGACCTACCAGAATGCTGCTACAATAGTCATGATGAACATCTACACCAGGGAGGTGGCAGTGTGAATAGCCAGAAGGGGGCATATATGATTACTTATGAAGTGTAGAAACAATTCAACAATAGATTGTCATTGTGTTGTAGCAGCAAACACCCTAGCATACCCAGGATGGCTGCTAGCACAGGTTCTTTGATCTGCTTTTCTAAAGGAATTACTTTAATCAATCAAACATATATCATTTACCTAGTTCAGGGGAAAAAGTCATCACCTTGAACTTCAGAGAATACAAACAAGTTATAAGAGAAAATAACACAATTCACAGTTCAGCAGACATGACTTATAGCTGTCTAACCATTACATCCATACCTAGTTAGTCACCTGGGTTTTCAAAGCCAGGGGGCGCAACGGCTGCCCAGAGTGTCATTCGGTCAAATCACACAGCTCTTCCCAAAGTGAGCCCCAAAGCAAAACCTTGCCTCAGAGGTATGTATAGCCTTCTCCAGGGTCAGAAAACATCACAACCCTCATGACCCACTTGACTACAAAGTAACAAAAGTTGTGCCTTCCTGAAAAACAAGCCTCCCACCACAGGTTCCAGGTGAGCACATGCAGCCTATTTAAGGGGGCAGAATATATTTTCAAATCAGGAAAGATCATCAAGTTCAATTTAGGCTTATTAAGGGACAGGGAAGATCTTCAGATTTCTATTACCATGACAAATGTGAATGATGGATGAAGGATGACTATGAGGTTGGCCGTCTGGGTAGCTGGGCAGATGGTAATTCCCCTCAGACAGTAATAAAGAAGTTCAGAAGAGGGAAATGTTTTTTTGGGGGGGGAAGATATTAGTTCTGTTTCAGACAGGTTGAGTTTGAGATGCCTATAGAACATCCGATCAGAGATATCCAAAAGGCAAAAGCCTTTACAAAGGTAATGTGAGATTGGAGCCAAGGAGGGAGGCTAGGGCTGGCTATTTAGATATAAATATGCAAATGGAAACATTTGCACAGAGATGATAATTAAACCCATAGGAGCTGATGAGAGCATCAAACAAGGTAGTTTAGAGGGAAAAGGGAATATACTCTTCTCTCTCCTTTGATACTGCCAGATAACTGAGCACCTGCCCTCATCACCTACCCCCGGACTATTTAAATAGCCTGCTGGCGGGTCTGCTCACCTCAAGTCTCTCACCACTTGTGTCCATCCTCCTTTGGGCCACATTGGTGATTTTTCTAACCCCAGGTCTGCTCGTGTCACTCCCATACTCAGTAAACTCCAGTGACTTTCTGTCACCTCAGCTATCAAAATCTTCTGTTTGGAACTCAAAGCCCTTCATAACCTGAATTCCCCCCTCCCCCCCATGCATACATATGCCTTTCTGATCTCCTTATACTTAGAATCCCCCAGGTACTCTCTTTCGTTCCTTGAATGAGACATTCCATCCCTTGGTCCCAGGATTTTCTCTGGCTGTCCCCCACACCTGCAATGCTCTCCTTCCTCCTCTCTGCCTCCTGGCTTCCCTTAAGTCCTCCAGGAAGTCTTTCCTGATTCCTTTTAATTATAAGGCCCTCTCTCTGCTAATTATCTCCCATTTATCCTCTCTCTCGCTATAGCTTATTTGTATGTAAATGTTTGCTTGTTGTTAAATTACCCACTTCCTCAAGGGCTGGCACTTTTTCCCTTCTTTGTATCCCTAGCACTTAACGCTGTGCCTGTCACATGATAGACATTTAATAAACTGTTATTGGCTGACTAAGAAGAGGCCCCAGACCAACTCACACGGGACACCTCTGGTTAGTGGGCATGACCTGCCTATAGAACCAGCAAGGGAGACTGAGAGGATATGATCAGACAGATTGGAGAAGCGGGAGGAATAATTATCTTGAAAATGGAAAAGGGAGAGACTATCTAAGAGAAGAGGGTGATCAACCATGTCAAAAGTGGCATGGAGATCAAGACAGATGGAGATTGAGAAAAAGATTGGCAGCTAAGACATCAATAACTTTGGAGAAGGCAATGTCGATTGAATGATGAGGTCAGAAGCCAGACTTCTGAGAGTTTAGAATGGAGTGAGATGAGAGGAAACAGAAGCACCAAGTATAGGTGACTTTCGCAAGGAGTTTAGCTGCAAAGGGGAGGAGAAAGAAAGGATGATGGCTAGCAGAGATAGGTACATCAAGTGAGGGTTGGTTTTTTTTAATGGTTAGAGATACGAGTTTATTTGTAGGGAGCAGGGAAACAGTCAATAAGTAAGTTAAGGTTGATAATTAGTGCAAGAATGGGTAAAGTCAGGGACAGTCTGCTGGAGAAGACAGGATGGAATGGGATTAAGGTTGCATGTAGAGGAGTTTACTGTAGCAAGGAGAAAGACTCTCTCTTTGTGAGACAGGTAAAGATGGAGATGGCAAAAGATAACCGAGTGAAATGAGATCAAGAGGGGAGAAGTAGAAGCTGTCATCGAATAAATGGTTTCAGGTTTTTTTCAGTTAAGTATTAAGATAGGCCCTCAACTGAGCGTTTGGGTGCTGTGAGGGATAATTTGCAGTGAAGTTTCCCCATTCTGAAAATTTAAATCTAGAGTGGCTTCAGCAGCCACTAGGCCTAAGTTTAGAGGTCACCCGACCTTGCAGGAATCTGGGACTTAGAGCAATGAAGACCCTCCCCAGTAGCACCTCAGCACAAGATATGCCAAATAAGGACAGAAGTGCTTTCTCAAATGTACATTGGGTAATCTACTGTTTCCTTGTTCTGGTACTTGAGGTAGATTGCCATGCTTAGATTGTACACCTAACTTCCAGCCAATGGAAGAAAAGGGTCAGGAGGAGGGTGGGGGAGAATTCCATGTTAGGGCTTTTATAACTTCACCATTTCCTTTTATAAATTGCTTCTCCTCCCTAACCATTTGTCAGGAGGGTGGCCTTTTCTCGAGATCATATTAAACCATTCTTTTCTGCTTCCTACCTTGAGAAACCTCTGAGTATTATTTGGGTAAGGATTTCTGTTGCACACAGTTTTGGGGGGTGCACACAGTGCTATGGCTGGATGGATGAGGATTGGAAAGGTTTAGAGTAGCCACCTTTGTGAGTGGCTCACTTCTGAGAGTGAATTAATTATGGAAGTATGAAAGAATTACTTCATCTTGAAGGCTGAGTTGAAATTATGTGACATAAATTTGTGATAGACCAAAATAGGAGGATTATGTGATTTTGTTTTCCAGTTTCATTCAGCAGCACATATATAAGAATGAAGGTGGCCCTGGAGTTAGGAGGACCTAAGTCAAAATCCGACCTCAGACACTTAACACTTACTAGCCATGTGACCTTGGGCAAGTCCCTTAACCCAAATTGCCCTGCCCTCCCTGCTCTAAAAAGAAAAAAAAGAATGAAGTTGGCAGATGGTGGGCATAATCAAAGATTCGAGTTTGGCAAGATATGGTGGGTGGTAAGAGAAGAGGGCCAGAGATTCAGACCTAGAGTGCAATTTAGAGACAAACTGATTCCATCATTGGTCAAGGCAGAGAAGGAAGGAGGAGAGTATAGCTGGTATAGAGGTGATAATCTGGGAACAAACCAAGAGATAGCAGGATTAGATGTCATGTTGAGGATGAAGGTAGAGGGAAAGATAGACAGATAAAAGATTCTGATCAGATAAAGGAATTTTAGAGTTTATAAACATGGATGTGGAATATTTGTGAGTGATGGCAAAGTCAAGAGTAGAGGAGAGATCAGATGTGAGAGATGTGGAGATAGAAGTAAGATTTGGGAACTGATTGGATATATGAGGAAGGGAGAAAGAAGAAAGAAGAATGAAAGATGATATCCAGCTTGTAAGCCTGGGTGATTGACAGAACGGTGGTGTCCTGATTAGGAAGTTTTCAAGAAGGATAGGGTTCCTTGAAGTTATAATGACGATATGATGAAGATCACAGGCCATTCATACTTGTGCATCCTGTGGGACCCACTCACCTACTTTTTCCCATCCAAAGTGAAAACTGGAGGTAGGAATGGGGGAGTGGGGAGAGAGTTTAGTATGTTGTCTGACAAAATCAAGAAGTAATTTGGTAGATGGGGTGGGATATGCTAAGAGGGCATGGACAGGGTAGATTTTACCAATGGCATCTGCCAAGCTGTTGCTATGGATCCTGAGGAGTTATTGGATTATAACTGCCCTAAAGGATCCTGTAGGCAATAATATCAAGGAATCCTAAAGGAAGATTGGGAGCTTATCCAGTGGAGGAAGGAGATGGAATGGGAGAGTGCTGGGGAATATGAATAGAGGTAGGATTATTTTGGAAAGAAGACCCACAATCGGCTCTTACAGTGAGGGTGAAACGTGAGCCATGTTCCAATCATCCGAATTACGATCTCATGCTTCTTTAGGTGAAACCACAACCCCACATGTGAAGACTGCTGCCTTAGTAAATAGAGAGCTGCCTAAAGACCCAGAAAAGAAAGCTTTTGACAACAATGTCCTTGCCACTGTCAAACGATTCAGCATCAGAAGCAAATAGGGTTTTGATTCATGTAAATGACATCAAGGGAAATGTATTATTATCTGCTTTGCCATTGCACCTTAAGGACTCCTGAAACTTCCAAGTGACTTGTAGCTGGAACCTATTATACTTGTTCTCATTCCCTTTTAGAATGTGAGCTTCTAGGGGTGAATAGGTGGTGCAGTGAATAGAGCACTGGCCCTGGAGTCAGGAGGACCTGAGTTCAAATCCGGCCTCAGACACAACCCAAAAACCATCGGTGTGACCTTGGGCAAGTCACTTAACCCCAGTTGCCCTCCAAAAAGAAAAAAAAAGTGAGCTTCTTAAGGGCAGGGACTTTCTTGCTTTTCTGTTTGTATCCTCAGCACTTATCATAGTGCTTCGCATATTATAAGTGCTTAATAAATGCTTTTCCTTTCATTAAAAAAAAAAAAAGAACTAGAACTGGAAGTCAGGAAAACCTGGGTTAAGTAAGTCCTCATCTCTGACATATACTGTGGGACCCTAAGCAAGTCATTTAACTCTTGTAACTGTAAGAATACAAGTTGCCAAGCAGTTGATTACCTACAGTGATGGGGGTGAGGGGAATGAGGAGTTTGAAGAGAATTTCTTACTGAGAGTTCCATAATTTAAGGACTCCTTATAAATCCTTAACCAAGACACACAGACAAAACAGAAAATGATTTTTCTCCCTTGAGTTCTATTTCTGAATTCTCTATGTTCTGTTTCATTAATTTATTTTTTCTATATTTTCCCAGTACAAGACAGCTTTTAAAATTACTATTTTATAATATATTTTGAAGTCTTAAAGGATAAGACCCCCTTCACTCATTCTTCCTTTAATATTATTGCCTACTTTTCCATTTAAAATTTTTACAACATCTAATTCTACTAAATAACCTATTGGTATTTTGATTCATGTTGCTTTACATGTATAAATTAGTTTGGAAATTATTAGCATTTTTATTGTAGTGCTTTACAGTAGTATGTGAGTTAGTAAGGAGAAGCAATAATATTTGTAAAATTCCATGTCGTAACAGCAGTGGTCATACTTCTACTAATAATAGACTGACTCTGACATCTCATGTTGACCAAATGAAACTAGAATGAATTGATTTCTCCACCTTTGGCTAGTTCTCTATCAACTGAGTTCTCGGTTTCATATTGGGAGTCATGCTATATGTACATGTTTCACTGCTCTCTTCTGTTTAGTTTTAAATTCTTTGGTTTTGAGAATAAATATTAGTCCAAGGAGACATGAAAACTATAGCTCTTAAAAAGCACCCTTTAGGTAGCACAGCGAGTAAGAGCACAGGCTCCAGTGTTGAGAAGACCTGGAGATCGAATCCCGGGCTCAGACACTTAGCACCCACCCAGAAACACCTGGCCGTGTAACCTTGAGCAAGTTACTTAACCCCAATTGCTTAGGGGCGGCCAGGTGGCTCAGCAAGTAAGAGCACTGGCTCCAGTGTCGGGATGACCTGGATCAAATCCGGGCTCAGATACTCAGCACCACACCCAGAAATAACTGGCCGTGTAACCTTGAGCAAGTTACTTAATCCCGATTGCTTTAAAAAAAAAAAAAAAGCACCCTTTAATAACAGAGATATTGTAGCAGCTGTTAGTATAGGAAGGTCAAGCATTTCAAGGATCAAGCCTACAATGAAACAGGAAACAGACAAAAGTGCGTGCAATGGAAAATGGAAAACAGCCCCAAACCAACAAACTCTGTTCTTTCTCATCTATCACTCAGGTGTCTTCTGTGACTGCCTCCTCCTTTACCCTGCCTCATGGGATGAAGTGGTGTTACTCTTACCAAGGCCTTCTTCCTTATCCTCTACTTAATTCAAATGATCCCATTCCATCTCTTCTGTCATCCCCACTCTCTCCCTTACTTTTGCTCTCTCCCTCTCTACTGCTTTATTCTCCACTATCTACAAACATGGTCATGCCTCTTCCATCTTCAAAAAACCCTCATTGATTCTTCTGTACCCATTATCATCTTTTATCTCTTGCCCTTTGTAGCCAAACTTGAAAGGATCCTCAACAACAGGTGTCTCTGCTTTTTCTCCTCACACTTCTTCTTCATCTTTTTTTTTTTTTGCTTTTTGGAGGGCAATTGGGGTTAAGTGACTTGCCCAAAGTCACACGGCTAGTAAGTGTGTCTAGTGTCTGAGGCCGGATTTGAACTCAGGTCATCCTGACTCCAGGGCCAGTGCTCTAGTCACTACACCACCTAGCCGCCCCTTCTCACACTCTCTTCTTACCTCCTTGCATTTTATCTTTCAATCTTATCATTCCACTGAAACTGTTCACTCCAAGGATACCAGCATTCTCTCTTAGCTGCCAAATCTAGTGGCCTGTTCTCCCTCCTCATTCTCCTCAACCTCTGCAACCACTGACATTGTTAATCATTCTCTGCTTGATACTCTCTCACTCTCACCTGGTTCTCTTCCTGTCTGCCTGCTCACTCTTGGCCTTCTTTCTGGATTCTTATCCAATCATGCCCTCTCACCTTAGGTGTTCCACAGGGTTCTATCCTGGGTCTTCTTCTCTTCTCCCTCTATACTACTTGTCTTGGTGAACTCAGCAGCTTCCATAGATTTAGTTTACCATCTTTATGCATGATTATCAAATCTCTGACCTCTGTTGTCCTGTCTCCAACTGTCTTTCAGACATCTCTAACTGGATATACAGTAGACATCTCAAACTCAACAAAACAGAGCTCATTATCTTTCCGCCTAAACCTTTCCCACCTCCCACCAGCCCTGTCACTGTAGAGGGCAGTCCCTCAGGCTTGCAGCCTAGGTGTCATACTTGACTTCTCTCTATCTTGCACCTCCCATACCCAAGCTGTTGCCCAGGCCTGTCCATTTTACTTTTATACTGTCCCTCAAATTCTTCTCCTTCTCTCTTCTGACACCACCACACCTCTGGTGCAGGCCCTCGTCACCTCAATTCTGCCTGCCTCAACTCTTTCCACGCCAGTCTATCCTCCATTCAACCACCAAAGTGATTTTTCTAAAAGTGCATGTTTAACCGTGTCATCCCCACAATAAACTGTGGTGTCTTCCTGTCATCTCCAGGATCAAATGCAAAAAATCTTCTGCCATTCAAAGTCCCTTATAACCTAGCTCCCTCATACCTCTCCAGCCTTCTTATACCTTATTCCCCAACACATACTCTTCAGTCCATTGACACAGTGAACAAGACACTCCATCTCTTGGGCATTTTCTCTGGCTGTCTCCCATGCCCAAAATGTTCTCCATTCTCATCTCTGCCTCCTAGCTTCCATTAAGACCCAACTAAAATCTCAGCTTCTATATGAAGCCTTTTCCAGCCCCTTTTAATTCTAGTGCCTTCTTTTCCTTAAGTATTTCTCACTTATCCTGTATATGGTTTGTTTGTACATATTTGTTTTCTTATCTCCCCCATTAGACTGTGAGCCCCTTGCAGGCGGAAAGTCTTTTTGTATCCCAGGAACTTAGCACAGTACCTGGTATATAGTAGGTGCTTAATAAATGTTTGTTGACTAACAAACTTGCTGTGAAACAATCAAATCAATCCTAATATAACAAGCAGAGATCTTCAAAGGTTTATGGAAATTCCCATATAGAGATTCAATACTGCCACACAGTCCTGCACCATGTCACATGTCACAAAAGGTTAAGATATTTTTCCAGGAGGCAGAGACAAATATGCTTCAGTGGCCTAGGAATTCACCTTCTCCAAATTAAAAACCTATGGGCCATAATCAAGGCTGGAGTTGGAAAAATAGACTATTCATTAAATGTATGCTTATTATATCCAGTGTGCTAAGTGTGATTTCAAAATGAAGAATAGAAGAATATATTTCGAAATCTTGTGTACTCAGTGCAAAATTATGTAAAACAAGTGATTGCAAAAAAAAAAGGAGGTCATTTTGCATATTAAAATTTTAAATATGTAAAGTTTTATAAGATTTATCCTGTATATCTAAATTTGGTTTGCTTTGTCCCGGTTAATTTCAAACCACTGTAGCTAAATATAAATAGAGGGGAACCATCCATTTTTGTATTATTTTCTTGATTTCATTTTGATGTTATACTATATTCTCTTTGTGCATATTTTATTTAATATTTTTAACATAGATATTCTTTATTTTTTGGTCTTTATTAATTTGTTTACTTTTAGTTTACAAGATTGATTTCCACAATTCCTTGAGTTTCAAATTTTCTCTCCCTCCCCCCCACCCATAGCAGCATACAATCAAGTATAGTATCTGCAAGTACTTTCACATTAGGCATTAGTCAGATTATAAAGAATTGTATCAGATGGAATGAACAATGGGAAAGAGGAAACAAAACCAAACAAGAAAAAGAAAAAGAGCAGGTAGTTTGCTTCAATCTGGGTTCAGACTTAGCTCTTTCTCTGGATTTCTCTCTTTCTCTCCATCATGAGTCTTTTGGGGTTGGTTTATAACCCTGAATTGCTGAGAAGAGTCCAGTCTATCAAAGTTGGTCATCACACATACGTTGTGTCTGTAATTGTGTACAAATTTCTCCTGGCTCTACTCTTCTCACTCAGCATCAGTTCATATAAGCCTCAACATAGATATTCTTTAATAATGTTAAAGAGGCATATGGGAGGGACAGTGGCCAGGGTGCTAGATTTGGGAGTCTGAAAGACCTTGTTGATATTTAACCTCTAAAAGTTACTGGTGATTGTGAATTTGATTGTTCTATTTAGAAATTATAATAACAAATATAACTTACTTTTTACATGCATTTCCTCTTTTGAGGCTTACCACAACTGCATGACATTATTGGTACTTTAAATATTTTTATCCCTGTTTAACAGGTGAGATAAAAAATTCAGGGAAATCAAGTGTCTTGCCTGAGGCCACTGGAAAATATGGGAGGGGTCTTGCCTGACCCTAAATGCAACATTTCTCCCAAGGTCTTACTACCCCTCATCTAAAAATCTCATTTGTCTAATAGAAGGAATCAGGTAACCTACCATCCATCTTTCTATAGTTTTGGGGCTCCTGGCTGGTAAGCATTCACCTTAACCTTTTTTGGACTTACACTTACCATGCAACTTCCCACCATCTCCAAACAAAGGAAGGAAGCAAGCACTTACTAAGGACTTACTGTGTGCCAGGCTCTCTGCTAAGTGTTGGGGATACAGAGTTGAAATAAAGGGCTGGAGCAAAGTCTGTTATGCTTGACCTGAAGTGAAGAGGTCAGGGGTGGCAATCATGATCTCAAATAAAGCAAAAGCAAAAATAAACATAGCTAAAAGAGATAATTAGTGAAACTATGTTTTGCTACAAGGTACCATAGACAATGAAGTAATATTAAAAAAAATTTGTAGCAAGTTTTTCTGATAAAGGCCTTATTTCTCAAATATATAGGAAATAAAATCAAATTTGTAAAAATAAGAGCCATTCCTCATTTGACAAATGGTCAAACAATATGAATGGGCAGTTTTCAGAAGAAGAAACCAGTCTTCAGAAGAAGAAACCAAAGAAAAATGGTCTAAATCACTATTGATTAGAGAAAGGTAAATTAAAACAACTCTGAGGTACCACCTCACACCTATTAGAAATTGCAAATGCTGACAGTGATGAGGGATAATAGATACATTAATGAATTGCTGGTGGACCTGTGAAGTGGTCCAACCATTATGTAGAACAATCTGGAACTATGTCCAAAGGGCTATAAAACTGTCTGTACCCTTTGACCTAGCAATACCACCACTAGGTTTGTACCCCAGAGAGAGAAAAGGAAAAGGACCTATGTAACACCAGTGTAATATTCACAACACCCATGGTGGCTATGAATATGCTGGTGTAGTTGTGAATCACAAGATGTTACAGGCTCTCCACATGGAGGACAGAACCAAAGCCTTTATTCAAATACCAGAAAACTGAGTCCCAAAACTAGAAAGTCAAAGTCATTACAGTAACCACAAAGTTGGTATACATAGTTAATGCAGTGAACACCCACATTCCCAAGCCTTCGTAACAAAACAGGCTCCCTCAGGCAAAGGTCCTCCTCTCCACACTCATGGGGCTGGCTCTCGAAAGTTCTCAGCAGAAGTTCTGGCTGGCTCTCAGAAGTCCTCAGTAGAAGTT
>NW_027185776.1:927826-934772 GCF_028583685.1 Petaurus breviceps papuanus | reverse complement strand
AGTTATGGCTGGCTCTCAGAAGTCCTCAGCAGAAAAATCTCAGCAGACATTCTGGCTGACTCTCAGAAGAAGCTCTGCCACCACAAGTTCTGTTCTCCAAATCTCTTCCCTCTCCAGCCCGGGCCTCTCCTTATATATAGTATTAGCTGCCCCTTGCCTCACCCCTTCCTGTTATATCAGCAAGTCCATCCCACTGTGGGACTTACAAGTTCTGGGTCTTAATACTTGACACAATTATGAACTTGAAACTGAGTGTTAAGTACCTGTTGGCTTGCCAATACAAGGGGCATGGAAGATCTTCAAATCCCATTACCATTACAACCTATTTGTACAAAAATATTTCTAGCAGCTCATTTCATGCTGACAAAGAATTGAAAATTGAAGGGATATTCATCGCTTGGAGAATCAGCCAAAGAAAATGTGGCATATGATTGTGATGGAGTACTATTACAAGTAATGATAAGGAATTAAAAAAAAAAAAAGACATGGGAAGACCCATATGAACTGATAACAAAGTAAAGTGAGAAGAACCAAGAGATCATTGTGCACAGTACTGACACAGTAATCCAATTCTGAAGGACTCATGATAAAAAAAAATGCTATATACCTTCAGAAAGAGAGAACTGATGAAGAGTGCAAATTGAAGTGCAATTTTCTCGCTTTTTTCTTTCTTTTTGCTATATAGCTAATATGGAAATATATTTGCATGATTTTACAAGTATAATTGGTATAATATTGTTTGCCTTCTCAGTGAATGGGGAAGGAGATAGATGGAAAATAGAATCTGGAACTCAAAATTTTTAAAGAAAAGAATTAAAAATGTAAGCTCTGTAAGGCCGGGACTGTTTTTGCTTTTTCTTGTATCCCTAGAACTTAACACAGTGCCTGGCTTGTAATAAGCATTTATTAAATGTTTGTTGATTTCTTTAAATCTAGCTTCCATTCCTCCTGTGATTTTTGGGTTGATTGGTTTGTTTTGTTTTGTTTTTCAAATTCTCTATAACCTCTTTTGTTTGACCTTTTGATTTTTTTAACCATGATAATTGTGGCTTAATTTTTTTTTCAAATGCCAGTATCTTGAATTGTTTCTTTTTCCATCTGCATTACTTCTGGGATAGTGTCCTGTTGTATACAGCACCAGGCCTGGACTCAGGATGACCTGACTTAAAAATCTGGTGTCAAATACTTCCTAGCTCTGTGATCCTGGGCAAGTCACTTAATCCTGTTTGGCCCAGTTTCCTCATCTGTAAAATGAGCTGGAGAAGTAAATGGCAAACCACTCCAGTATCTTTGCCAAGAAAGAGTTGAAGAAGACTGAACAATTGCACAGTCTGTTATATGGTAGGCACTTACTAAATGCTATTAGATTGATGACCAAATGGTGCTTTAATTACTTCAATTGCAGCACTGTCTCTGTGTGTGCATGTATATATGTGTATGTGTGTACATATATTTTTAACTGTGGCACTACATTTTGTTATTTTGATGATTTTCTTTTTTGATAATTATTATTTTACTGTGGGCTTTAAAAAGCTATTTCTCTTTTCTTTCTGTTGCTTTTTCATGGTTATGTGACAAGCCTTGACTCCCTTTGAACCTCTTACTCTGTCAGCTTGATAACCAGGCCTTTCTTCACTCAATTATTTTACCTCTTTTGGGTTGTTTGCTTTGATTATGCAATTAACTACATTCTCAGATATATGATATTCATTCAGAGACTATATTACAAATTCAGAGGGCTAAATAAGTGTTGCATAGTGGTTTGAAATATTCATTGTGGAGGGAGAAGTTTTAAGTGTTCAAATACCTTAAAAATAAAGATTCTGGAGTACATATTTAAAAAGTTTTCTTTAAAGGAGGCTCTTCTCTTAAAGAAATGCCAAACTGTTTCTTGATGACTCTGTCATTCATTGTTGAAGGATCTGGTATAAATTAGTCACGAATAATAAAGAATAAGTAACATAAGAAATGGTACAGTGAATGGAAGCCTGGCTTTGGAGTTGGAGTTTGGGTTCAGATTTCAGATCTGTTATTAGCTGTGGAACTCCAGACATGTTGTTTTATCCTCCAGACCAAAGTTTTCTCACCTATAAAATGAGGGGGTTGTATTTCCATGATCCCTTTTAAGCTTTAAATCTCAAAATCATAAATATGGTTCTTAGGTTATACCTAAAAAAAGTTGTTTCTTCAGTTATTCTCTTCCCTTGGCATTGGTGCCTCACCTTTTCCCCAAATCACACAGTGAAGGAGTGATGGGTGGTAGATAGAAATATAATTGGGTTTTTTAAAAATATGATTGGTTTAAAACATTATCCCCTATGTCAAAAACCTCAAAATGAAGAAAATACTCTGTAGCATTTTAAAGTATAGTTGGGAGGAAAAGGAAAAAAAATGCAATATCTCCATTCAATAAAGGTCTTCTGAAGTCACAGTGGAGGGCCAAACTGTCTGAATCTCTCCCACACCCTAACCACTCCACAATGCCTTACTTAGTAGCCTGGTCACAACTAGGACAAATACCCTCGTGGGTTTGTGTTATAAACTTTAGCTGAAGCACCTTTATCCTTTCCAGGCACATGAACAAAGGGGACACACATATCAATGGCGGGACCCCCATCCCCCAAGAATCTCTGAAATGCAGAGCCAACTGGCACAGTGAGAACTTTACTAAAAAAAAAAAAAAGCCTTACTAAAGTCAGTCCTCTTTGTGAAATTTAAGCAGGGATTGGTATTCCCCAATTTCATAAGGTTGAGACACCCCACCACCCAGGCTTCAGAGTCTACAGGAAAACAAAAATGGACTGACGGTGGAAGGAGGAGGGTCCAAACAATGAGCCTGAGTTAAAGTAACAGGAATAGAAAGAGGAAAAGTATAAGAAAGAGAGCCTGCTGTAGCCCATCTACAGTTATGCCTTCCATATTGCAATTTTCCCCATCACAATTTTGATATTTCTCAATTTGGCATGAGAAATTAAATGGGAGTTTTGGGGGGGGGTTTAGTGGAAGCCACAAACAACACACAGAGGCTAGCAGACAGCACAGAAGAAATTTAGAAACTCAGATATGCATAAGATATGTGTATAGTTTTGTATAATATCAACATATTTTATCTTTTAATACCATAATAATTCAGACTTCTTCTCTGGTATGAAGGGAGGGTCAGAAAATTTTATGTGGATTTTCCACGTTGCAGGGCACTGTGTCCGAGATGTGGAAGGAATTTTAAGTTTTTAAGAGACTCTTAAAGAAGTAAAAAGGAACAACCAGTCCAGAAAATACCTAAATGCAATGGATAAATATTGTATTTTAAAGGAAAGGAAACCCAAAATGCCAATGAAAAAAGGCAAAACAAATCCTCCTGCCAATTTTCTAGAACTAGGGAAATTACAAGAAACTCTAGAGTGGAAAACAGAGGGAAAACTTTTTAAAAATCCTTATGGTGAAAATTAGGTCAGAAATAAGAAACAAAAGCAAAGACAACTTCCAAAACAGAATCTTTTAGGAATTAATCAAAATACCCACCTTAAAACCTAAAAATATAGACATGAGATGGGGGAAAAGATCTAGTAAGAGACAGGCAAAATATAAAACTTTGAAAGGATAATGAATTTTGTATAGTCTGGTTTTTGTTAAGGATGAATGACTTCATGAAGATTAGAAGCAAAGATTTTAGAGTTGGGAGAAAGCTACCCCCAGCCCTGCCATCTACTCTGGAACATATTCAACAACTCCCAGAATCCCACAATATTTGAATTGTTAAGGACCTTAGAAAGCATCTCATCTAGCCTATACCCAAAAGAAATCCCTACAACAGTATATGGGGTAAGTCATCAGGCTTCTCCTTGAAGACTTCTAATGAGAAAAGTTACTTCCATTTTCCACAGCTGTCTATTCCACTGTTGGACAGATCTCATTGTTAGGAAGGTTATCTTAACATCAAGCCTAATTTTTTTCTTTTTACACCCTTAATATTTTAAGTTGAACTTGTAGAACTTCACTGCTTAGGTCAGCGGGGTGGCTCAGTGGATAGAGTGCTGGGCCTGGAGTCAGGAACACTTGGATTCAATTCCAGCCTTGACACTTCCTAGCTGTGTGACCGTGGACAAGTCACATAACTCTATTTGCCTCAATTTTCTCATCTGTAAAATGTACTGGAGAAGGAAATGGCAAACCACTCTAGTATTGCTGCCACGAAAACCCCAAAAGGGGTCATGAAGAGTTGTACAGAGCCGAAAAATGAGTAAACAACACATAAGGGCAAGGGCCACAGTGACTTTGCCAGAACACACCTGGACACTGTACAAAACAGCAGACGTTATTTCTCAGCCACAGGAAAGAAAGAGGAAAGATGTAGGAGTGGGGGAGGGATAAAGATGTGCCATGTGTAGCACTGAAAGTTAGAGATTGATGGGCAACAGTATGTCAGGCCTGATGAAAAAGGGGCTTAAAGCCCATCTATAGTTCATTTCCCCCCTCCCACCCCAAACAAGTTACCCAGGGAAATTACCTGCCCTGCTGACCAGCAAATCCCCAACATGAGAAGACTGAGGCTGGCCAGCAGCCTAGCAACAGCCTGTGTACCCATATCATTAAAAGAGGAGGGACCAAAGAATAAATGGGAAAACAAGGAAAAGCCTAAATAGACACCCTGCAGACATGCAGACAAAGCACCAGAAAGGATCCTAAAAACAGAGAAGTTTATAATCTCAAAGAGAAACCAAACTATGTTAAATAATATGAAGAACAGTTGATCAATATTTTGTAATTAAAAAATCAACTTCTGGACACTCCAGAAATCATAGAACAACATCAAGAAACTTCAGTGTGATTCAAAAGAGCACTAACATTGTTAAAAAGATTTTTATTGGGGGGGGGGGGGCGAGCCATGATGGCAGAGTAGACCACAACCTCTCTGGCTCCAGCTTCCACCTTCCCCAATCCATGTGAAAAGGGGACTCTAAACAAACTTTGGAGCTGCAGAACTCTCAAAATGACACAGAGAAGCTGCTAAGGACAGCCCGGCAGGCCAACAGGAATCTAGCTCAGAGCTCTGGGAGCAGAGCCCATCCCCATACCAAGGCTTTAGCCCCAGGGCAGGCCTGACCAGCCACTGGCAGAAGGGACTCCAGATCAGCAGCAGCTGTGGCCATTTCCAGATTTATCAACACATAGATGCAAAGGACAAAGTGAGAGGTCAGTGCAGTCTGGACTTTGGGACCCAGTAAGTGGGAGTGCGTGGCTTTTGCCCCCTGGGGCGAGAAGCCGCTGAGATGCCCCAGCAAAGCCAGCCAGTGCCACATGGCAGCTTCAGCTCCTGGCCTGCAGAGTGTAGGGGAACCAAGCAACCAGAATGACGGGTAATCACTCTTGCTTTAACCTGCTTGGATCTGGATTGCAGTCTAGGGTGGAGATCCAGCTTGCCACAGTGTGTGGAGGCCTCAAAGAAGGCACCCATCTAATACCTCCGGCAGCTGAGAAGACCCCAGCATTTGGGATGAAAACTCCCCGTCTGGTGGCAGAGTCCTACTGTGGCAAAAAGCCCAGGGGTCAAGTGACTGAGGGGCAACATGACCAGGCAAAGGAAACAAAGCAAACAGAAGATTCCAACATTAGACTCCTATTGGGGGACAAAAAGGAGCAAAGCATGGAACAGGAGGAAGACAGTGAAGTCTGAATTCTTGTACCAAAAGCTTCCAAGGAAAATACAAGCTGGTTACAGACCATAGAGGACCTTAAGAAGCTAAGAGAAGTGGAGGAAAAATTGGGAATACAAATGAGAACGATGCAAGAAAATTATGAAATGAGAGTCAACAGCCTGACTGAGGAAAATAATGCCTTAAAAAACATATTGACTCAAATGGCAAAAGAGGCTCAAAAAGGCAATGAGGAGAAGAAAGCCTTAAAAAGCCAAATTTGCCAGATGGAAAAAGAATCTCAAAAGCTCACTGAGGAGAATCATTGCTGCAGAATTAGATATTGGAGCAAATGGAAGCTAATGACTTTATGAGAAATCAAGATGCTGTTAAACAGATCCAAACAAATGAAAGAATAGAAGGCAATGTGAAATATCTCATGGGAAAAACCACTGACCTGGAAAATAGATCCAAGAGAGATAATTTTAAAAATTTTGGACTACCTGAAAGCCATGACCAAAGTAAGAACCTAGAAATCATCCTCCAGGAAGTTCTCAAAGAAAACTGCCCTGATGTTTTAGAACCAGAGGGCAAAACAGAGGTTGAAAGAATCCACTGATCACCTCCTGAAAAAGATCCCAAAAAGAAAACTAGGAATACTATAGCCAGGTTCCGGAATTCCCAGATTAAGGAAGAATATTACAAGCAGCCAGGAAGAAACAATTTGAATATTGGGGAAGCACAATCAGGATAACCCAGGATCTGGCAGCTTCTACACTGAGGGATCGAAGGGCTTGGAATATGATATTCCGGAGGTCACAGGAGCTGGGATTAAAACCAAGAGTCACCTACCCAGCAAAACTGAGTATCATGTTTCAGGGGAAAATATGGTCATTCAGTGGAATAGAGGACTTTCAAGCATTCTTGATGAAAAACCAGAGTTGAATAGAAAATTTGACATTCGGATACAAGAAGCAAGAGAAGCATAAGAAGGTAAACAGGGAAAAGAAATCAAAAGGAACTTATCAGAGTTGAACTATTAACATTCCTACATGGAAAAACAATAATTGTAATTTATGAAACTTTTCTCAGTAGTTGAAGGGAATAGAAATATATATAAGGGTATATGGGCATATGAATACATATGTGAATGTGTGTATATATGTTTACAGGTATACATAGAGGGCACAGGACCAATTTAACAGGAAGGGATGATACTTAAAAGGTGAAATTAAGAGGTGAAAGAGGAATATAATGAGAGAAGATGGGGAGAGACAGATTGGGGTAAACTATCTCATACAGAAGAGGCAAGG
>NW_027185776.1:916856-927726 GCF_028583685.1 Petaurus breviceps papuanus | reverse complement strand
ACATATATATACATATATATACTATTATTAATACTATTTTACATGTAATTGGGAAATAAGATACAGGCACTGGGGCATAGAGATCCACCATGCCCAACTGAAAAAGTCGAAAGGGGTAGGGGAGAAAATATGGGAGAGAGCAGATTGGAGGAGGGGATATCCTGTGGGATTGCAATTTTAGGGTGGTGGGTAGGGGAAAAAGGGGGAGAAAATATGTAACTCAAAATATGGCAGAAAATGAATGATGTAAATCAGAAGTTAATAAAGCATTTGAAAAAGAAAAAAAGAAAAAATTAAACATGCAACTAAAAAATAGGAAACTTCCAAATAATCTCCAAACATAGACAAAAATAGAAATACTGAAAATAAAAATCTTTTTTTAAATGCTTTATAACTTCTGATTTACATCATTTGTTTCCACCAGATTTTGAGTTACAAATTTTCTCCCCATTTTTCCTCTCCCACCACCCCAAAGTAGCAGTCCCACAGAATATCCCCTCCTCCAATCTACTCTCTCCCATATTTTCTCCCATACCCCTTTCCACTCTTCCAGTGTATCTCTATGTCTCAGTGCCTGTATAACTTATTTCCCAATTACATGTAAAATAGTATTAATAATAGTATATACATATATATATATATACATACACACACACATATATATTTGAATATTTGATTTTAAAACTTTGAATTCCAGATTCATTCCCTTCCTTCCTTGTCACCCACTGTTACTGGGAAGATAAGCAGTTCAGTATAGGTTGTACATGTGTGGCTAATGCAAAACAATAACATAGTAGATATCCTCCCTCCTATCCCACCTCCCACTTGTTCTATTCTCTACTTTGGTCCCATCCCTTTTCAAAAGTGAGGGCTTCCAACTTCCCTCCCCCCCAGCCTGCCCTCCCTTCCATCATGCCCCCTCTCATCCCCTTACCCCTACTCTCCTGTAGGGTGAGATACCCTATTTAGTGTGTATTTAATTCCCTCCCCAAGACAAATTCCATGGGAATAAGATTGACCCATTCCCTTTTGCCTTCCTATTCTTCACTCCATTGTAACCATTTTCCCTTGCCTCTTCTATATGAGATAGTTTGCCCCAATCTGTCTCTCCCCATCTCCTCTCATTATATTTCTCTCACCTCTTAATTTCACCTTTTAAGTATAATCCCTTCCTATTAAATTGATCCTGTGCCCTCCATCTATGTATACCTGTAAACATATATGCACACATTCACCTATGTATTCATATGCCCATATACACTCATATATAGATATATATTTCTATTCCCTTCAACTATTTTCATACTGAGAAAAGTTTCATAAGTTACAATTATTGTTTTTCCATGTAGGAATGTTAATAGTTCAACTTTGATAAGTTCCTTATGATTCCTTTTCCCTGTTTACCTTCTCATGCTTCTCTTGCTTCTTGTATCTGAATGTCAAATTTTCTATTTAACTCTGGTTTTTTCAGCAAGAATGCTTGAACGTCCTCTATTCCACTGAATAACCATATTTTCCCCTGAAACATAATACGCAGTTTTCCTGGGTAGGTGACTCTTGGTTTTAATCCCAGCTCCTTTGACCTCCGGAATATCATTTCTGCCAGCCTGCCAGGCTGTCCTCAGTGGGAAGTTAGCTTCTGTGTGTCATTTTGTGGGTTCTTCAGCTCCAAAGTTTGTTCAGAGTTCCCTTTTTACATTGATTTGGGAAGGTGGAAGCAGGAACTGCTTGGAGGTCCTGCTTCTACTCCCCCATCTTGACTTTGCCCCTGAAAGCTTCTGGAAATTTTTTCTTTATCAATGTTTTATTGATACTCTTTTTATGTTAGCATCATCTCCCAATGACTCCCACTTCCCTAAATATTCATTATGTCTGTAAGAATTATGTATAGTTAAGGAAAGTAAAAATATACTGCCCATGTCCAAATGTATGAATCATTCTGTATACCATTCCATTATCTCTTGTATAGAGGCAAGAAGTATACTTCAGTCTCAGCCCTCTTACATCAGGGTTGCTCACTGCGTTGATAGGTTTTTTTAAAATAACTTTTTCTTGATTTTCTTTGGTTTTTACATCACCAAGATGTCTCCCAATTTCCCTTACCCTCTTCCTCCCTCCCAGATAGCCATCCTATATTGCAAATAGTTTTAGTTGTTCCTGTTTTAAAAGAAAAAGTAGAAAGATGAAAAATTAGCAAAACCAATTAAGATGTTAAAAAAAATCTGAAAACACATACAAGATAACATGCCTGTGGTTACCTTCCACCTCTGCAAAGGAGTTGGGGGAGCAGGGTCCTCCTATTTCTACTTCAGTGTTAGGCTTGTTCTTTATAATGTTGTAATATTCACTTTTGATTACTTTTCATTTAAATTGTCGTAGTTGTGTATATTGTTTTCTTGGCTCTGCCCATATCACTCTGCATCAGATCATACTAATGTTGCCGTGCTTTAATGTATTCATCATATTTCTTGTTTCTTAACACATATTCTATTAAATTCACGTGCCACAATTTGTTTAGCCATTCCCCAACTGTTGGATATTTGCTTCGTTATCAGTTCTTTACTGCTTAAATAGTTGGGTGTATATATTTTTATCAATGAACTCTTTAGGGTCTAAGCCTAGTAATGGCATCTCTGGGTGAACAGATATGGACATTTTAGCTATTTATTTATATAATTCCAAATTGCTTTCTAAAATGGATGTATTGATTCACAGCTCCACCAAGAACACACAAGTATCTTCTCATAACCAATCCAACATTGACTACTCTTGTTCTTATCATCTTTTGCCGATTGCTGGATCAAAGTGAAACTTCAGAGTTGTTTTGATTTGTATTTCTTCTATTAGTAGTAATTTGAAGTACTCTTTCATTTGGCTGTGAGTAGTTTGCAATTCTTTTGAAAACGATTTATCCATATCCTTTGACTACATAAATAAATGAATAAAGGTTATGTGTATATATACATATTGATAATTATGTGTATACATACACATATATACATACACACCTATACACATACATATATACAGACATTTATATACACTGAAGTCTTTCAGTGTTGTTTTCCTTTTCATTATTGTGGTCTTCATGTAAATTGTTCTTGCTTTTTTCTAAATCAGTTTATACAAATTTTACTAAGTTGAGTTTTTTTAAAGAATTCTTAATATTCATCATTCTTTTAATTGCAATAATATTTCATTATATTTGCATACCATAATTTGTTCAGCTGTTTCCTAGTCTGTGGGCTCACATGTTCAATTCATTAGTATTTTTGTCCTTTAACTTATTGATATAGTTTATTTAGGAATCTTAACAAATTACTGGGTTTTGTTTTCTAATGCATTTTGGTACCCTTCTTATGTTGGATGTTTTCACCCCATTCACATTTGCAGTTGTATTTCTTCTCTCTATATGTGTCTTTGTCTCTGTCTGTCTGTCTTTCTGTCTCTCTGTCTCCATCTCTCTTCCTCCTCTGCCTTTTTCTCTTCCTCTTCTTCTCTGCCCTCTCTCTCTTTCCCTACTTCCCTCTCTTCCCCCTTCTTTATAAGAAAAATAAATAAATCCACATCCTAGTATAACCTTAGTAATAACCTTATTTCATGTTACGTACTGCTCATAATTTATGCCCCTCAGACTGAGTTTATTGCTAGCTTCTTTGTAGATTTTGTCTCCTTTAAACTTCTAGGTATCTCTTGGGCTCTCCTTCCTATACTATGGGTGTCTCTGTGGTATGAATTTGACTTGGTTAGTATTCAAACTTTTTTGTGTCCTTCCCACTCTCCCTCCCTCCACCTTCCTTTTCAGTTTAAACCCCTTTTGATTACACTTAGAAGATTACACTCCAAGCAAATACATTCTTACTAGCCGTTGTTAGGTGCACTATATAACTGGCCAACAGCTTGTCATTCCTATTTTTTAAGCCACGGTTCAAAAATTCCATTCTCGTACATCAATTTATCTGCCTTTCTCTTCTTAATCCTTTGCCTTCCAAGGACCAGCTGTAATGACAATGCCACCTGTGTGCCTAAAGAAATTCCATTTCTGGCATAAAACTTTGTAATCCTTAGCAGTCCATTCCTAGTTCTTTCAAGCAGCATCATTTGTCACCCCATGAATTACCAGATGTGGGTCATCAGGTCTGATAAGTCTTGAAGGTTCTTTTCCCTGTTTTGGCCCTGTGCCCTGGGAAGACAGCAGACTTCTTTATTATTATCAGACAAGTAACTGCTTCAGTGGCCCTCAGCAAGGCGTTACTAACCCCCACTGTCCTTCTCTTTTTCCCTTGACTCTAGGAAATTATCTCTTACCTCACAGCACCTGTAGATCTACAACATAATTCCTTTGAGGACAAACAGCTGCTTTCTTTCCAGAGCATACAGTCTCATCTTGAGTAAAAGCTTTCTATCTGTATCTAAGCTCCACACGTTCAGGGTCCCATTTTCTATTCTTCTCTGTATCCTCTTGATACAGAGCACAATTCTCCTCTGACCCTTCAGATCTTTCCTATGTTTTTGTTTTCACGTTGAAACTTTTCTCTCTCATTTTTTAAATTAAGGAACACTTTATTCTGCTTGATAATCTGGAAAGTAGAGAGGCATACCTTAATCCCCTAACTCTTTCTCTTAGGAAACAGACTAGTCTCCAGTTTGGGTATAGGAAGCATTTATTTGGCCATAACAAGTCACCAGGAATTTATGAACCACTTACTCCACCCAGGCACTGTACTAAAATAAGAAAAGCAAAAGCAGTCGCTGCCCTCAAGGAGCTCACAATCTAACGATGAAGACAATAGTCAAAGAGAGATGTGTGTGTGTATCACATATATGTGTCTTTATACACGTATTGACATATAAATATATACACATATGTGGGATATGTGCAGCAAGATAGATATAAACAGGATAAATTGGAGATCATCTCTCAGGGAAAGCCCTAACATTAAGGAAGATCAGGAAAGGTTACTTACAAATAATGAAATTGCAGCTGAGACTTGAAGACAGGAATACAAGAGATAAAAATTTTACACGCTCATAGGATCTTCTATTCAGAGCTGGAAAGGACTTTACAAGTCATTTAATTCAACCTCATTTTACATATGTGGAAACTGAGGCCCAGAACCCCGCTCAAGATCACACAAGGGTTAAGTGGTGGATTTGGGATTTTAATACAGTGCTTTCCATTGTACCATCCTACCTCCCTGCAGTTTGTTTTTTTTTTTTTAATCTTTGGTATTTCTTCTAGTGTGTCATATAAAAAGTTTGAGGGACATAGTTTCTGGGTAATTAATCATTTTATTAATCATGCTAGTTGATAATTAATGAAAAGAGTCAGTGGCACTCTTTAAGGTCAAAGACCTCTCACAGAACTCATTCAGTGCTTATATGCCCTTGAAAGAGTGGATATTCCTGAGGATGACAATCAACTCTGATCAATCTGTTAACAATTAATGAGAAGAATGACAATTATAATGAGAGGTGGACCCATTTTAATGAGGGACTGAAGGATATGACTTTGATCAATCTCACTCCTAGATTACCCCCAGTCTCAACAATCTAGACAAAAGATCTACCCTGCCATCCAAGCCTGAGTAGAACAAAATGAACTTGAATTCACCTTACATTAAATTCTTTGTAAGGCTTTCTAGTTGGGTAGCGTTTCCCACCCAGGCTCAAAAAGTATTTACCCCAGGGCTTTGGACAGTCTCATCCATCAACAGTGTCCTTCAGTTCAATGTCTTGAACAATCTACAAGTTTCTAAACAAAACCCCTGATTCAATAATTGATTATTAATATAAGACAAAAATCATCATTTTTCCTACAAGAAGAATGCTGTGGTAAACTGCTTCAATTCTGGAGTTATTAAACAACTCACCTCATTAGCACCTCCTTAAAATTTTGAAAACCATTTCAGACTTTCCCTTTCTACTAGGCTCTTTTATCTAACCAACTTATTTTTAATTCAACAAGCATTTATTTATTAAACATCTGCTATGTTAGGTCACTATCCTAGGCAAGGTAGGCATGCAAAGACAAAAGGAATCTACATTCTGTTGGATGAAAACAACTTGTATGTTGACACAAGCAAGAGAGTTCCTGCCTTCAAGTAGCTTACGTTTTAATAAGGAAACACAACTCATATAGAAGAGTGATGACCAGGGAGGGGTGTTGTGGTCCAGCTGATGCACACATCTTTCCCAGGAATGGTGGTGATGATTTGTTTACTATTCCCAGAGCTAGAGGTCCAAAGTTTGTACTATGTTTTGGGAGGGTTGGGGGGCAGGGAGGGCATTGGGTGTCGAGGCAGTTGATTGGTAGCATGTCATGAAGCAGCTGTGTTGCTCTCCCTTGGGCGCAGGAAGCTCTTCCTCATCTCTTCCTCCTGGCTTCCCAGGCTTCCTTCAGGTTCCACATAAAATCCCACCTTCTACAGGAAGCCTCCACTAACCCACCTTAATTCCAGTGTGTTTCCTCTTTTAATTATTTCCTATTTATCCCATATATGGTTTACACGTTGTCTCCCCCGTTAGATTGTAACCTCCTTGAGGGCAGTGATGCTTTTGCCTCTTTTTGTATCCCCAACACTTAGCACAGTAGTGGGCACATCAGTAGGCACTGAATAAATGTTTATTGAATGAATGAAGGTATGTGCAATGAGTCCGAGTTAGATTTAAGGATGATTCGAAAGTTGTCAGACTAGACTACTAGGAAGATGGTCATAGCCTCAGTTCACAGCAATAACTTGTTATAAATGGAATTAAAGCCTCGTGAGAACATTTTAAAGTAATGGGATATGTTTCTTCCAGAGCAAGTACACAAAAATTTTGTAACTTCGTTGATTGGAAATCAATTCAGAGCTTCTGGTTATTGCAGAGATCCATGATTCATCTTTTAGTGGGTCTCTATCCTTGGCTTTTTTCTAGTTTAATACAAAAAGGTTGTCAAATCTAGACCTAATACATTTAGTTTTGGTTTTTAGGAATTATTCCTTCAACTTGCTCTTCGAAAGTTTTTAGTTGTACTAGAACATTCCCTTCTTCTCCTATCCCAACCTTCCTCATCATTCTTTCTTTCCATTTCATAAAATTTTTTTCATTATCACTACTGTTTTTGGAATATTTTAGTAATTTAACACAGTTGTTAAATATTTCTCATAAATCCACTTCATGCATGAGTCAAGACATCACCTTGTGATGTCACTGGTCTCCTTCAAAACGAAGGACAAACAGCAGTTCCTCATAACCTTTTGGCTACAACATGCCCCAAACTGGTAACCCCTGGAGATCAGAAGACATGGGCTGTACCACAAATGTTCTTTGTGACCTTGGACAACTCACTTCTCTTCAAACCTGGTCTAAATGATCTTCAAGTCCCTTTCCTATACCAAGTCTGAAAGTAGCAGATGGTCTACATACTTATTTCCAGATTTTGATGGCAAATTTATAAGAACTCTATCAGAGTTATTGTACATTATTTATCTACTATGTATATAATATTGGTTTCTCATTAATTGCATATTTTTCTCACAATCATTAAGCTTAACCCCTAAAAACTTCTAAGATTGCTTACCCTGCACTTTTTTTCTCTATTCTAGATAGAAGCAGATTCTGTTATGACATCAGTAAATTCAAACACTTCAGGTAATATGATAACTAATAATTATTTTTCATCTAAAATTTGTGTATTCATGAATTCATAAAGGTAACATTAAGCATATATATGGATACAGTAATTTTTTTCTGCTTTGTTTTCAAGTTATGCAGAAGGCTTTTGCAAGCCAACTTGTATTATTCTCTAATAAAAATAGTGTCCCCAAGTATTAGGAGCACTTGTGGTACATAGAGTATTTCCCCTTTAAAAGGCAGTTTAGCATCCCCCTAGAGAAAAGGAGATAGAGAATAGATACCAACACTTCAGGCTCATTGGTGGAAGAGAGCTGAGAACAGATGCTTAAAAATGGATGTCAAGAAAGTGTGTTCTCTCTCTCTCTCTCTCTCTCTGTCTCTCTCAGTCTCTCTCTCTGTCTCTCTCTCTCCATTAAAATTACTTTGTATTACTTAGTATATATTTATCTGTGTATATGTTGTATTCCCTCACCCAAGAATATAAGCTTCTTGAGAGAGGGAACTGTTTTGTTTTAGTCTTTCTATCCCCTACCCTTACCATAGTGGCTTGTATTTAGTAGGTTCTTTAAATATTGTTGGTTGAATTGAATTTGGGTTAAAACAATAATAAATAAGACATCATTTATGCCTTTCAAGCTCCTAACCTGCTAACAATATTAAAAATAATATCAGTTTTGATATCCAGCTAAGTTTTTGTTTGTTTGAATTTATATTTATAGTGTCATTTTATTTCATCTACAACAAATTCATTCAGTCAACAAATACTTATTGAGGACTTGCTATGTGTGTAACACAGTGCGCTACAAAAGAAGCACAAGATACAATAGTCCCCACCTTCAGAGAGAAGATGACATAAATATTAAAAATACAAATATAATTAATAGTTAAATAATCAATAAAGACAATAAATTCAGGAAACAGAATGACCTAGGCCAGACTTGGTTAGGGAAGGCTTCATCAAAAAAATGAAACTTGAATTAACCCCCAAAGGATGGAGGATTAGCATTTAAACAGAAAGAATTAGGGGTGTCCCCTGTAGGGACCAAAGAATTAGCTAAGGTACAAAGGCAAGAATAAGCCAGATGTTTCCAGATGTTAAGAACTAGATGAGCCTGATGAAAGTGAAAGATTGTGTAAATGAGAGATAAGGTTGGTAAGGTAATTTGGTAATAAGTTTTGAAAACCTTGAGTGTGAAACTAAGGAACTGTGACTTTATCTTGCAAGTAGTGGGAAACTTTTTATCTTAAAGAGTGGTATTATGAAATTGGTAATAGTTCAAATGATAAAGGTAGAAATAAGTTTTCTGAATTCAAATTCAGTGGGTAATCCCCAATTTTGTCTTGATCTTCATTTCCATTTCTAATTTGAAGATTTGCTTTCTTACATCAAATTTATTCTTTTCTTTTACATTCCTATTTTGTAGAAAGGTAAATGTCGATATTTAGCCTACAAAGAATTCCTTATTTATTTAAAAACATTATTGTAACAGAAACTGGCCATGGTTGGTATCATTTTCTTTTTGTCTTTATCTGTACATTGAATTTTTTCCCCATCCTTTCAAAGCATTGTCACCAATAATAATAATCTTAGTTCTATTTTTCAAGCTGACATAAGCCTATTTTAGATGAATACAGAGTTTATATATACATAATTCTAAGAGCTCTTATTTTGAGGACATTTTCAATCTATGAGAGGAATTGCTAAAATAACATAACTAATGATGAAACTACATCTCCATCATATTTGGACTCATGCTTGCAGTTGGAGTAAATATATTTTTGTTTCTTCTTTTAGTTTAATTATATATTATATATGTAATTGTTTGTATAATATATATTATGTATGTAATTGTTTGTAGAATAAGTACTAACTGGTTTATGGAGATAGTGCACTTGCAGTTGGGGAATCAAGAAGGGCTCCATGTAGAAGCTAGTGCTTGAGCTGTTTTGAAGGAAAAGACTTGGTGAAGAAGAGGTGAGAAGAGGGAGAGCACCCCTTGCATAGGAGATTGCCCGTGAAAAGGCTTGAAAATGGAAGATAGATAACATTTTGCCTAGGCCATAGAGTGAGAGAAGGGGCATAATGTGTAATTGAGACTGGAAAGGTAGATTGAGAACAAATGGTGAAGGACTTACAAGCCAAAAAGAGGAGTAGTTTATCCAAGAGACGAAATAAGGAACCCCAGCAGTAGAGGAATATCGTAGTTGGATCTTCCATTTTAAGGAAAATAACTTCAGCAACTATTTGGAAGATGGATTGATATGATATGGAAGGTGGATTGGATGATGTCATCCTCGAAAGTTGTATGTTGATGTTTGATTATTTTGGTCATGTCCAACTCTTTGTGACCCCATTTGGGGTTTTCTTAGCAAAGATATTGGAGTGGTTTACCATATCTTTCTCCAGTTCATTTTACAGAAGAGGAAACATGGTTAAGTGACTTGCCCTGGGTCACAGAGCTAATATCTGAGGCCAAATTTGAACTCAGGAAGATGAGTCTTCCTAACTCCAGCACTATCTCCCTAGCTGTCCTGAAAGTTATATAAGGATGTTCTGCTACTACAATTCTTGTTTGGGACAAAAATCAAGGTAAAGTGCCTTTGGAAAATTAAAGGAATATGGTAATCCATTGTAGTGAAATTTGCAACATTTCCCTTTTAACCATTACACCAAGCAAATAGAATTCTATACTTTCTAAGGTTATAAGCATCTGAATCTTCTCTTATGTGCAAAAAAAAGAGCCTACAATATTTCCTTTGCTATTTTGGGGCCTATTCACTATGTAAAACCTTCCTGATCCTTTGCTTGCCAGTTAGCCATGTTCATAGGATTGTATTAGATTATGTATCCATCATCTAAGTGACCACCTAGCTAAGTTTAAAGGAGTTCATCATTAGGCCAGAGTTTTCTTTTCTTTTTCAGCCTGTTCAATTTTTCAAGTTTCTCTATGAAGTCTTACAGGGCTTGTGATTTGTAGAAGTGTCTCTATTAATGAAATCACAGTTACTTGAAGTATTATCATCCTGAAAGCCCTACTCCTGAAACCTCACCAGATAATAGAAAGGTAAAAAAAAAACAAAAGCAAAAAGATAGAAGTGTACCTCGGGATCTCAAAGTTTATATCTTTGTAGGAAAAATTCTGACAGGCCCGACCCGAACGGCAAGACTTCACATATCTTGTCTCGTACAATGCGTATTCACGATTGTTTGCATGTTGTCTCCCCCATATCTTGTCTCGTACAATGC
>NW_027185776.1:914888-916846 GCF_028583685.1 Petaurus breviceps papuanus | reverse complement strand
GTTGTCTCCCCCACATCTTGTCTCGTACGGTGCGCATTCACGATTGTTTGCATGTTGTCTCCCCCATTAGATTGGGACCTCCTTGCGAGTAGAGATTGTTTTTTGCCTTTCTACATATCACCTGTACTTAGCATAGTGCCTGACATTTCTTAGACACTTAATTGGTCCTAGCTGACTAGCCAGCTGAGAGACTCATTACCAGATAGGTTGGCCACCAGATTATGAATATTTTTTAGCCACAGAGCTGACGAAACTGTCTGCTAAAATGTAGAAGAATTGTAATCTTTACTGATTGAAGAGCTAACTACAGAGAGGGCTAGTTGGCACCCCTTCCCCACCATAGGTACTCAAATGAAAGCAAAGGGCCCCATGGGGAATGTGAGACCCAGAAAAGGCATCAGACATACATAAGTCTTGAACTCTGAGACAGAAGGCTGTTGGGACTTGCCTACAGATAGCATTCCCCTTCTAAGTCACTATTCCATGGTCCCACTCTTTTCCTTCTCAACAAATTAATTAAAATAATTAGTTAAGGAGATATACTCTGTATCTAGTATCCTTTCCTAATACATTGCCTCTGAATTTTACTTATATATCAGGTATCCTGAAAGCTTGAACTATATAAAATGTCAGTTTATTGTGCTAACTACTTACATAAAATGTGACCTTTTCCCCTGGCATTTGTTTAGAGTTTTTAAAAAATGAAAAGGAGTGTATCCATGATGTTTTTGCTTAAAGCTAAAAATAATGCCATCTGGTTCAGTGAATGGATTATTTAGGAGTATCACTTTCTTCTCCTTAATACTCTCTTGTTTCTAGGTTTTCATGACAACACTTTCTTCTGCTTGTTCTTTTTTATTCTCATTTGATGTATCTTTATCCGTGTCACACCAGTTAATTGTGGGGGTCCCTCAGGGTTCTGTCTTGAACCCTCTCTCTCCTCCCTCTATATCCCTCTCGAAAACTTGGTGATCTCAGTTTCCATGGCTTTAATTATTATCTCTATGTTAATAATTCTTATTATTATCTCTATGTTAATAATTCTCAGAGCTACTTATCTAGCCCTAATCTTTCTGCTGATCTCCAATCTCATTTCTCCAACTGCCTCTTAGACATCTTGAACTGGATGGCCTTAAGACATCTTAAAGTCAATATGTTAATGAATATTCAGAAAAGAAAGTGTTCATAAAGAATCAATATAGCAACATCTCAAACAGGCTTTATACCAAACCAGCAGATCAGTGGACTGGTAGATCTAGTGATCCTGGGCAAGTCATTTAACGCTGTTTGCCTCAGTTTCCTCATCTGTAAAATGAGCTGAAGAAAGGAATGGCAAACCACTCTAGTATCTTCACCAAGAACACCCCAAATGGGATCACAAAGAGTCAGACACAACTAAAAAACAACTTGAAACAACAGGTCATGGGAATAGTGTAGATACCTAGATTTCACCAAAGCATGAAACAAAACTAATCATGCTTATCTTATGGGCAAGGTGAATAAATGGGGGTTAGGTAGTTGTATAGTTATGTAGATTTGGAACTCAGTGAATTGCCAGACCCAAAAAGTCATTAATGATTCCCTGTCAATTTGGTTAGGTGGCACAGTAGAGCACCAAGCTTGGAGTCACAGAGACCTGAGTTCAAATCATTCTCAGACATTTACTGGCACTGGGCAAGTCACTTAACCCTGTTTGCCTCAGTTTCCTCATCTGTAAAATGAACTGGAAAAGGAAATAGCAAACCTCTCTAATATCTTTGCCAAGAAAAGCCCAGATGGGATCACAAAGAATCGGATACAACAGAAATGACCCAACAACAACTTATCTAGAGGATTACTCTGGATATCTATGTTTG
Organism: Petaurus breviceps papuanus; assembly: GCF_028583685.1. Lineage (NCBI taxonomy): Eukaryota > Metazoa > Chordata > Mammalia > Diprotodontia > Petauridae > Petaurus > Petaurus breviceps. The sequence continues at coordinate 914,990 of NW_027185776.1, read as the reverse complement.
TCGGTGTTGTTTAGAACTTTTAGCAGTGACTTGGATATAGTAATTTGTAGTATGCTGTAATGCGAATGTAAATTTTAAAGATCTTCCCTGCCCCTAGGCTAA
>NW_027185776.1:773359-914878 GCF_028583685.1 Petaurus breviceps papuanus | reverse complement strand
TTGAGAGTCCCCCGGCTTTGAAAAACCCAGAATGTGGAAACCCAGATGTTGACTGGGTATGGATGTAATGGTTGGACAGTTTGGAAATCTGTCTACTTGATGTTTCTGTCTTGATAATTATGCCTGTATACTTTGAGATTCAGGATGCTGACCTTTTCTCCTGAATAAGGTAAATGATATATGTCTGACTGATTAAAGTAAGCTTGTTAACCCATTTTGAGTTGCTTTCCTTTAACAAAGCAGATCCAAGAACCTGTGGTAGCTGCAAACCCTGAGGACGCTTGGGGTGCTTGCTGCTACATATGCTTATTAAATTTGTGAATTGTCTAAAACTATAGAAGGCAAACAAATTATGTGATAGAATCAGGATCCAAAAAGATCTCAATACCCTACAACATTGGAGTCAAATCTAATAAGACAAAATGAAATATTGGAGATTATGAAGTTTCACAATTATAAGTCTTACAGTTCTCACAAATGTAATGTGAGAGAGGCATGTCTATCCAGAAAATTGCAAATCCAACATCATGCAACAGTGTACAATAGCAACCCCAAAAGGTAATGTATCCAGGCTAAGTAGCATCCAGGAATAAGGAGTGTACAATGCTGCCATATTCTGTCCTGGTTAGATACATGTGGAGTCTTCTCTTCAGTTTTGGATGCCACACATTGAGAAGAACAGGGATAAGATGGAATGTGTCTAGAGGAGGACAATCAAAATGGTGGAGAGCCCCAAGATCATGCCATATGAACATTGGTTGAAGGAATTTTTTGAGATGTTAAGGCTTATTGAAGGCATGATCATTGCTTTCAAATATTCATTCAGTTTGTTCTGTTTTGTCCCAGAGGTCAAAACTAGGATTAGTGGGTGGAAGTTGAACACAGTAGAGACACATTTTGGCTTACTATAAGGAAAGACTGACAATTATAACTATCTAAAAGTGGAATGCACTACCTGGAGGAAAAATAGATTCCCTCTAATGAGAGGTCTTCAAGCGAAATCTTGTTGGACGTACTGTAGAAGTGATTCTTATTCAGTTACATGTTACACTGGGGAGTTTTTGAGGTCCATTCAAACCTGAAAAGTCTGTGATTATGAAAAAAATTAACTTATAAGCAACTACATTATTTTAATATGAAACATTTTTTAAAATTCTACCATTGCCATTAAAACCCCCTACAAACATCACATTAGAGCTCATTTTAATAGCCACCAAAAACCACAGTATTCCACTTTATACTATCCAACATGGCTATTTCATTATGACAGTCACATGAATCCAGGCCTATGGCAGTAGAACATACCATGGGGTTTATTTAGTCCTGGGGATGGAGCCAGTTCTAAAGTTTATATCATGTTCTCTCCACCTTTATCTGTGGTGTGCCATTGATATTGACTTTTGAAAAACTAGTTTGACCTCATCTCCCAGGTGCAGAAAAAATACTGTAATGATATCCAGGAAGGAAAAAAAAAAAGATCGAGAAAGTAGTACAAGAAAGCAAAGTAAGAAAAGTTGAGACCGTATTTCAGAAATGGTGCCTGCGCCTGTTTATTGAATTTTCAGCAGTGAATGAAGTACACACACACACACACACTTTTGGAAAGGGATCAGTTTATTACCCAATTCCCTAAAAGAAGTACACCCCCAAGGGGAGCATTTTCCTCTTATTCATGTCTGGTGCCAGGCATATTTAAGGTAATCCTCAGTTTTATAAATCTTTGGGTACAACATTCTTTTTAACCAATTTAAGTCCTTTGAAAATGTCTTCACTTATACATAGGGACATTTAGATGGTACAGAGGATAGACCCCTGGTCATGGAGTTAGAAAGACTTGTGTTCAAATCTGGCCTTAGTCATTTCCTAGCTGTGTGACCGTAGGCACATGGCTTAATCTCTTTGCCTCAATTTTCTCATCTGTAAAATAGGGATAATAATAGCACATATCTCCCAGGGCTGTTGTGAGGATCAAATGAAATGATATTTATGAAGTACCTGCATATATATAGTAAGTATTATATAAATGTTAACTGTCATACATACTTTTCTTAAAAGAGAGAAATCATCTTTCTTTTGATTTCCAGGTATATGCCTTGAAGAGTTTATAAAACTCATGGAGAAAAAGAAGGCAGCCCAACTCTATCAGAATGAAATAAGACAGATTTTCACAGCTTTTGACAGGCAATGTAAGTGTTTTAAATCATCCTAGTTAAAAATACATATATTTTTTATTTCATTGTTTACATAATGAAATATACTTGGGTAGAATACTCCTGGAATTGGTTGTTTTAAATATTGTTTCTAGAATTTTTCTTCTTGTGCATTTATAGTGATCTCTAATATATGACTTTTAAGATCACTATCCCTTAAGTGCTTCACATTTATCATAGGTGGAATTATAAGTAAGAACATATTAAAAGAAAATAAAACTTGACCTGAATTGTAACCTAGGTTGGGGTAGAAAAGGGAAAGGATTGCCATGAGATTATGTTAGGAGTTTGGCTTGGGACTTTCATGTGAAAGATAAGTAAGAATGTCCATGCTCAGTCCTTTCCTCTTCTCTGAGCCCAGATATTGCTAGGTTCTCAGGTATTTCAGAGGTTTCTTAAACTACCTCATTGATTGGGAGTAGCCAAAGTATGGTCATTTGGACTCCCTTGAGTCATTGGAGGGACCCCATAGATCAAGTACAGGGGTCTTCAGTGGCACTGAATCTTAAGTTAATACCCTGGTCCCTACCATGGTTTGTTGGTTTTTACTCATGTATCATTATTTTATAGCTAAGTAAGAAAAGGAGCTACATTTAAAACATTTTCAAGTACAAACCATGCTAATTTGCATGAGAAATGTCCTGTGCCACAGCATTCAGGCTCTCCTTTAGAAGAACAAGCTGAAGAGTTTCAGGTAACAGAAGAGAGGGCTATTGTGGGTTTGGCTCAGAAAAAGAAGAAAATAACTAACAAAAGGAATGTGCAGGCAATCCTTGCACAGGCTGAGCCTAGTTACCTTGATGACTCTCAGAGTAATGTATGGGAAGGAGATGAAACAATGTTAGATGAGGCTTCTCAGGCAGAAGTTCCTCCCCTACTGAGAAGAAAACAGGAGAACCAGGGGGAAACACAGTTTTCAGGGAGATAATTGAGGATTTCATTCAGCAAGAGGTCACTGATATAGTAAGTCGATTCACTCAAAGGATAAGAGAATTGTTAGTGTCTTGGATGGTGAGAATCAATGATGAAGGGACCAGAGGAATATTGGTAGATAGTGTGGATTGCTTGAAATGTATAGGTATTAGTCAGAATCATTTTGTATAGCAAGCTTTTAGGGATCGTCATATGCAAGGAGATAACAATGGAACTAATTTGTTAGCTTTAGCTGCTAAAGGATGCGATAAAATGTATTCCACTGATTCTGTGTGGCCTAGTGGAGATAGACCCCGGTATTTACTTAGGAACTGTATGAGAGTTTAAAGGAAGAGGTAATGAAGACAGATAGGCAATGAAGACATGGTCAAAAATGCCGATGCTTATCATAATATTCCCTTAGCAGTTTCTCATAGAAATATCAAGTGAAGATGGCTCTTCTTTCTTATAAGCACCTAATTCTGACTCTACTAATTGGGGAGATAGGGTACCCTCTTTTGGAGGCTGGATAAGATTTCACAGTGGGGTGACTTAGGGGAATGGGAAAAAATACATTTCCTCAAGCAAGAAGATTAAATAACCAGTAGATTCAAAGACAGAATAGAATGACAAGAAAATAATTGTTTACTGCTCTACTGAGAGCAGGGGTAGATTTGAAGAATAGATGGAATTCCAACTAATGAATTATACAAAGCATTCCAACTAATGAACTAAACAAAATGTACCAAGAAAAGGGGCTTAGACTGAGCAGGCAAGTAAGAATTTCTCCTACTGATCCTCATGAATATTATATTCAAGTTCATCATACCTGCAGGAAGAATAGGAAATTGGCCAGGCCGTAGCTCAGATTAAAGAAAGTATATCATTAGCCAGAGTGATGACTAGAAAACAGTAAACAACAGTGAATAAGGCGACGATAATGGGTTCATGGACTCCAGAAGTGTGGCTGGGCCTCTCTCTACCCTGCTTGTCTCCTTGTTTCTTTTTTTTTTTGGAGGTTAGACTTGTTTGCTAGATGTGTTTCCTGCAGGCTTAATACCCTCCACCTGCAGATGCCCGATTGCTTAAGCCAGATGTCACTCCCTGTCCACAGCTGTGATGTGTCACTCTTGGACCTGGCGTTGACCAAGCTCTGGATGCCAATTAAAGAACTGTCCTCTTGAATGGGACCTCTTGAAGCAGAGACAGCTCTGTGTCCAGTTTCAGCAGGAAGTAGCTATATTTTGAGCCCCATTCTTTTGAGGAGGGAATGATGGGGTGCTTGTGCTCAAGACTCCCCCTAAGATATTGTTTTATGTGCTTATTTTCTGTTATCCCTGTTATATTGTTGTAAAGTTCTGTTGACACCAGTTACCCCTAAAACTCCATTGACCTATGTAAGGGACATGAAAGATCTTGGGGTCGAATGTAATGGTAATGGGAATTTGAAGATCTTTCCTGATAGACCGAATGTAATCACATGGAGCCTGTGTTGGGAGAAGTTTGCTGAACAGGTGGAGCAGAACTCAGAGGAAGTTAGGAGTCATAGCACTTAGAGCAGAGGGAGACAGAGGACACAGGCAAGGAGACAACTAGGCTTGTGAGTGTTTGTGGGAAGTCTTCGTGATGGTGTTGCTTTCTGCAGTGTAATTGTGTATAGATTTATTTGTTGCTATGATGAATTCAGTTTTCTGATGTTGGGATTTGGCTTTCTGGTGTCTGAATAAATATTGTGCTTCTGTCTTCTATATGGAGAGTCTGTTATATTTTGTGATTCAGAATTACGCTGGCATATTCATAGTCACTGTCAATGCTGTGAATATTGCATTGGCACTTACACACTGGTGGCTCCTGTTATCAATGCTCACTTCTGTTTTGCTCAGTCATATTTCTTTCTTTCTGATTTATGTTCTTCTTCTGATTTATCATCAGCTTTTCCTAGTGACTTCCCTACAGTCTTACTGAATGATTGCTTGTATGGCCCTGTGGCCCATATACATCCACTGAGCTTTACTGTCTCTGCTCTCTGACAGATTTAATTCAGAGGCCGTTGGTCTTTAGGGCCTGCTGCTACTTATGGACTTAGTGTAGGTCCACATTCTGTCAATTCCAAGGCTAAATGGACTGACTGATGTGATATTTCTTCCCCTGGGCAGCCAGGAGGCATGCCTAGCCTGAAGAATAAACCTAAAAGCTTTTGCCTGGCTTAGGGAGAGAAAAAAAATACAGAAAACTTAAAATGTACTGAAGACTTCATATCCTAAAAGCAGCTTTTAATTTAATCACAGTTCTTGTTATTAAGACTCATAAATTCTAGAACTACTCAGCTACTTCATATGTAAGAATTTCAGTCCATCTCTAAACTCTTTTTAGAGCTGCCCAGAAGCAGCTAAGTGACGCAGCAGACACAACACTGGGACCTGAGTTCAAGTCTGGCCTCAGACACCTGCTAGAAGTAGTACCCTGGGCAAGCCATATAACCTCTTCCTTCAGTTACCTTCAGTTTCCTTAACTTAAAATGGAAATAAGAATAATACCTATCTCCCAGAGGTGTTTTGAAGATCAAATGAGATAATATTTGTAAAGGTGCTTAGCACAGTGCTTGGCATGCATTAGGTGCTTAATAAGCGCTTTGTTTGGTTTTTTTTTTCCTTCCTTTATCTTACAATAGCAAAAATTAACATTTTCTGGCAGTTCATTGTGATAATTCCTCTAAAGGCCTATCCTGACATCAGCCTTATTGGGTGAAGGGAAAAGATAAGAAAAAACATTTATTAAGTGATTATTATGTGTCAGATACTCTGGTAAGTGCTTTACAAATATTCTTTCATTCGATCCTCACAACAACCCTATGAGATAGATACTCTCATCCTCATTTTACTGTGGAGGAAACTGAGGTACACAGAAGTTAAGTGACTGGCCCAGAGTCACACAACTCCAATTCAGTGTGTCACCTGGCTGCCTAATGCTGTAGTATGGAGGTGACTTTGGGTTCCCAGCCATCTTCTTCATTGTTTCTCTGTGCTTTACAGATACCTTTTAGAATTTGATTTATGAATGTATGCTAGGAAGGTTTGGATTGCAGCTCTAGGGATGGACTATATTTCTCTCTTGCCCAGGGACCAGCTGAGGTAAAATCAAAGAGATTCATCACGAAGTCAGCCACAATCACTTTCAAAGACTGTCTACCAAATTGCAGAAGGGCTGTGATCTGCATCAGTAAAGGGAAGGGAGTATCCACACACATGACATTAGAGGTTCTCAAAGTATGGATGTAGATATTGCCACTGACGTCATAGTCAAAAGGTCATTTCTGCTGCATCCTCTGAAATATGCCTTTTGTTATACAGTCATTTCAGATTCTTTGTGACCGCCATTTGGGGTTTTCTTGGCAAAGATTTTAAAGTGGTTTGCCATTTCCTTTTCCAGCTCATTTTACAGATGAGGAAACTAAGGCAAACAGGATGAAGTGACTTGCCCAGGGTCACACAACTAGAAGTGTCTGAGGCTGGATTTGAACTCATGCACATGAGTCTTCCTAGTTCCAAACCCAGTGCTCTATGTACTACACCAACTTTAGTCTCACTAATTATCACTCAAGATGAATAAAACTTATGCCTAGGAAGTAGAGGAGAGTGATGACTTAAATCATTTTACAGTAAGAATAGACGAGTAAATTGTCACTACTTATTTAAAAGGCTCCTCTTAGAATGTAGTAATCAATTATGGAAACATAGTGAATGGTATTTTGCTCAAAGCATTTTTATGCTTAGAGAAAACTTTTCAATGCTCTTGGCTCAATCAGTTACCTTAGTTTAGTGATAAATAAGTGTCCCTTATACTACAGGTATGGTTGCATCCAGTGGAACAACATTGAACTTTCTGTAAGATGATACGGGGCTCAGTAGATAGAGTGCTGAACCTGGAGTCAGGAAAACCTGAGTTCAAATCTTGCCTGAGATAGTTAGTAGCTGAGTGACCCTGGGCAAATTGCTTAGCCTCTCTAAGACTTGGTTTTCTCATCTGTAAAGTGAAGATAAGAACAGCAACTACCTCACAGGGTAGTAAAGATCAAATAAAATAACATGGAAAGCATTTGGCAAAATTTGGAGTGATATGTAAATGCTAGCTATTATCATTATTTGTCTTTTTTTAATTCTTTTTTATTCTTTAAATAAAGGGGCACCTAGGTGGTCTGGAGTCAAGAAGACCTGAGTTCAAATCTTCAGATACTAGCTGTATGATCCTGAGCCAGCCACTTCACCCCTATTTGCCTCAGTTCCTCATCTATAAAATGGGGACTTGATGGAAAAGGGAATGTCAAAACCACTACAGTATTTTTGCCAAGAAATCCCCATGGATTTTTCCCTTCCTTTATCTTACAGTAGCAAAATTTGACAAAGTCCATGGGGTCACAGAGTCAGACACGACTGAACACCACCACCACCACTACCACCAATCAAAAGCTTGATACAAATACTGTAGTTGAAATTACCAATGCAACGTTTTATACAAAAGAAATCTCTTAGTATACAATAAGTGCTTTATGGCTGAACAAATAATTCAAATCTTTTTAAAATTTTGTTTTAAATAAGATCGTGGATTTTTAACTTTGGAAGATTTCAAAAAGGCCTTCAAACAAGTGGCTCCCAAGTTGCCAGAAAGGATTGTGCTTGAAGCTTTCAGGTAAGAGCTCTAGAATACTCATATAGTGCCCAGGTTCACATGCTGAGAAGTTATAGAGAATGGCAACAGTTGTTAGCTCACAACAACCCTCTAAAAAGGTTATAACATTTTTAGCACTTGGGTTTCAAGACCTGACAGAAATTTCCTTCAGTGTTTGAAACTTACCTGCCAATGACAGAACCAGTAGTTGTGCCCTAGTGTAGAAGGGTACTTCTGCGTCAGAGACACTACTTGAAGACCTACATATACTTCAGAAGTTCCTAGGAAGCTAGGAAGTGTTAGATAGCTCAAAGCCAACCAATCAGTCAGTCAATCAACAATCATTTAGTAAGCACCTCCATGGTTCCAGGCACTTTGCTTGACCCTGGACATACAGACACGAAAATGAAGCCTTTGTTTCTTTCAAAGAGCTTGTATTCTATCAGAACAGAAAAATTCTCTACAGACTGGATCAGTACTGAGTTCATCTACTAGAATTAGAAGGATAAGATCAATTATGTCTACAGCGCTAAGGTTTTAAATGAAGAGATTTTTCTTTTCAATAGCAGCTATATTTTAAAGTTTATAGTGACTTCTGATGTCATTTCTCTGCCCAAAAATCTTCAACAAATCTACATTGTCAACAGAATAAACTCATCCAAATGGCCGACACCCTTTACAACCTGGCACTATTCTTCTTCCTTAATTGTGTCTCCTACTAACATCCTATTGAACGTTGACAGAAGTCAGGAGACCTGGCTGCTAGTCCTGGCTCTACCACTAACTAGCTATGTAACCTGGAGCATTCAATGCCCCTGGGCCTCAGTTTCCTCATCTGTAAAAAGAAAGACATTGGCCTAGATGATCTCTGTGATTCCCTCCAGATCTAAATTTCTGTGATCCTATGATGGATTTCTGCATGTATGTATCCTTCTAGAGTCTAGACCAAGATCTTTGCACATAGGGACCATGTCACATACTGCCTGCTAGCTCCCATAGTACCTAGTACAGTTGGTTATACGTAGCAAATATTTAACCAATATTTGTTATATAATTATTATTAATTATCACTGAATTCAGTGACCCTTTCCTTTATAGACAATAAATCTCTCCTTTTTTTTGTTGTTATTTTTAAGTCATTTCAGTTATGTCCTATTCTTTATGACCCCATTTGGGATTTTCTTGGCAAAGATACTGGAGTGATTTGCTATTTCCTTCTCCATCTCATTGTACAGATGAGGAAACTGAGGCAAACAGGATTAAGTGACTTGCCAAGGTCATTCAGCTAGTAAGTATCGGAGGTCAGATTTGAACTCAAGAAGATGGGTCTTCCTGACTTCAGGTCCAGCACTCTATCTATTGCACCACCTAGCTGCCCTAATTTTCCTTTACATACTGGTTTTATACATTCAATTCCATTCCATAAGAATATATTGATGTGAGAATGTTAAGGCAAGTAGACCAACAGTCCTGATAAGAGGTGATAAGGACCTGAACTAAAGTTTTTGGTACATAGTAAGTACTTATTTTTACTGCTTGTTGACTGACTGACTAAATGTTGCCCATTGTTAATGGAAAGGAAGGGGACATATGTGAGGTGTTACGGAGGTAGAATCAACAGAACTTGGCAACTGATTGCCTAAAGAGGGTAAAGAACACTGAAGAGTAGATCATTCAGAGGTTGTGAACCTGGGTGACTGGAAAAGGATGTTGGTACTTTCACTGAAATAGGGTAGTTTGAAGCAGGGGGGGATGGGGGGGATGTAATTAAAATCATTTGTGGTATGTTGAGTCTGAGGCATCTTTTCCCACCACAACATCCCTACATTTCATTGAAAAATTCTAGAGATTATTTCTAAATTCAAAAATTCTAGACTTAGTACCTCCCAGATTAGCCTGTTCCATTTTGGATGGTTCTCATAGGTAGACCTTTAAGTCAAAGTCTGCTACCCTATGAATCGTGTTCTTTGAGTCTCGAATGGTGTGGCTGGGAGGGCCTTTCCCATATTGTCTGAATGCAGTTCTGCTTGTCAGTGCCTGAAATTGTGGTGCCCAGAGCTGAACATAATATGGGTTTCTACAAGCATTTTCACAAACTCATCACTTACTTTTCCCCTGTTTTTAGAGGTGCTTAATTCATATTTTAGTCTTGGTTGTCATCAGGAGGTAAGCTCTTCTTTCTTAACACAGCTCTTTAATGGGCACCCTACAGTATTTGGGGCTGGTATTTTTCTCTACGCTAGGATATGTTTACCTCTAAATGCCTGGGAGCTTTCTCTTTCTGAGTGTAAGCAGTGAAATTTCTGTTTTCCCCACCACCTGACAGTTGGCATACAGCTCTAGGCTGCTTTTTCTTTTCCCTAGTGATGAAACAACATGCAAAAGTACAAAAGGCCTCCTTTCTGATTTTCCCTTCCCCCAGTCCGCAATCAGATGGTGAATACTGAAGCTTAATTCTGGTCTTTGATATAAAATAGAAATACCAAAGCATCACAAAGCCCTCTACTCCCAAAGTAAGGTGATTAGTGACCACTATAATACAGCTCTGAGATTCAGGAAACCTCATTTGTTTATTTACTGGAGGTTAGAGTACACATGAAAAACCTTTAACTGGTAGGAGTGGTGAAAAAAGTAAGACCGTCACTTTCTGTTAAATCATCCCTTTATTGGAAGCTGAATTTTGAGTGATTGTAATAACTAGTCTTAGTCCTAAGACACCTAATAAGACTTCCCCTCCCTCTTCTTGGAAGAGAGACAAGAAACTAAAGGAGCAGAATGGTGGTTGCATACATTGTCTAACAGTCTGTGTCAATTGTTTCTGCTTATCTAATTTGATCACAAGGGAGGAATTTAGTTCTGGTCTGAGCAAAAGATGGGACCCTTACTCACAAATGGCCATTTTATAAAGACAAAAAAGGATTAATAGAACTTGTTTTTTAAAGTGAAAATAAATAATGCATTTTTTGGAATAGGGCTGTTAGTGGGGAGAAGAACTTGGAACTTAGCTTTTGATTTGTTTTTTTTTTTTTAAAGATTACAACCAAATTAAGGGAAAGGATTGATTTGAGCTTGGTTATCAGTGGGCTAACAAACTCTGTTCCACTGAATGGAAGAGTGTTACAGTGCTGAGAAGCCTAAAGGGAGATGATTTAAGATAACATTTTCAAATCAAAGCATTCATCTGTACCTCTTGCAAAGAGCCCAACTTCTCTGTAGTCTACACCTTGCCTGCAGTCAATTCTTGCCAATGTCTAATCATAATGACTTGTTTCACACTGTTTTCCCCTCTGGTCTCAAACAAAGGAGTTTTCTCAGTTACCATCCCATGCAGCACGATGTGTGTGTGTGTGTGTGTGTGTGTGTGTGTGCATATACATACGTATATATACATATATATGTATATAAATGTATACATATATACACATATATAAATTTAATCATATTGACCTTAAGATCAAGAGAGTTATGCTGACTGCCTCCTCTGCTTTGTCAAGCACAGGGCGCTACTCACATCTCAGATTTGCCTCATTTTACATGCATGTGTGCACAACACCAAAGAGGCTGATCATTGTAATATTTGTAGTCACGCAGGTGGTGGATCATTAATACCTGATGTTTGAATTTGAAAGACAATGAAATGTAACTGTCGGTTTATCTACTTTTATGAAGGGTGCTCCTTCTTTGTGCTGAGAGAGCCTTGCTACTTATTTTGTGGTAAAAAGAACATTTGATCTGCCACCAACTTTCTCTTCCTACTTTCATCTGTTATTCTGTTGCACAATTGCATGAGAAGGATATTGTGAGTTTTTTTTTTTTTAACTGACCCTATGTCCATTTTCACTAAAGGGAAATTCAAAGAATCTTTCATATGTAATACGCTCTGAGTGATTTTCTGCATCTGATTGTGATTCTTCATATTCATCATTAGAATTCATCATGCTATTCGTCCCATAAAAGATGAATTCCACAGAGGACTGATTTTGTTGCCTTGGTGATACTTACAGCCTCATCTTTGAGGTTTGATGGTTTACCCTACTGTTTAAACCATTGGAATCAATACCTATAAGTTCAAATAGCCACACTAGAAAATAAATCTTGGAGGGCAGTGATTCTAGTTAATATGATAAAAATATTCACATTTTATATATTCTGTGTATAATTTTATAAATAAAGAATAAGATTGTTTGGTCTCATCAGTCAGCATGCATGGGCTGACTTTCATTAGTCAAGGATGACCCATCCCTATTTCAAGTGTACATGGACTATTTTAGGGATGCTAATTCTCTCTTTGCCCAGTTCTCTGCTGTGTATATCATGCCTATTCCTAATGATAGTAATAACATCTCACATTTACATGGTATTTTCAGGTTTTCAAAGTCCTTTATATACATTATCTCCATTGAGCTTCATAATAATCCTGTTAGATTGATACTATCAGGATTGATATCCTGATTATTAATCTTATATGCATTATCTATTTTATAGATGAGGAAAATGAGATTAAGAGAGATCATTTGACTTAGCCATGACCACACACAACAAAGGCTTGGTTTAGGCAGGCTTAGAACCCAAACCATTCCTGCAAGTACAGCCCTCTTTCCATCATACATATTGCCTGATTTCTCATTTCTCATAACACACTTCTCAGATGCAACGTTGGAACCATGTTGAAAGCAGGGTAGTTGAGTGGAAAGAGCCTAAAAATGTGAGTCAGAACCTGACCCTGAACTAGCAAGTCACAAACAAAACCTTGCTGTGTATCCATTTCCACTCACAGGATGAGTGTGTTAGATTAGATTTTTGAGATCCCCTCAAACTTTAGAATTCCACAGGCCAGGATCTACCCTAGACAACAGCTCCACCTTCTCCTTCATTGTATCGGTTTGCTTTGCAGGTATCTCTTAAAATTCAGTGCAGAGTGAATACAAATGTGATCTGTCCATGTGGCAAATATGTTCCCAGAAGACAATTACTATGTTAAACGACTCTCCCACCCTGCTTCATTTTTAACCTCTTGCTTTAACAAATGTTCCTGCTGAAGTATCCTATTCCTCATCTACATATAGAGTTGAACAAATTGTTCTTCTGGTAATAACACTTGTACATTTTCACCAATTATAAAATATGAGACTTTCATTATGGTTTCTTTCTTACCTACTAATTATTGTTAACCCTTTCATTCATCCAAGGAGTTATTAACATCTGAATAATATTCATCTATTCATGATATTTGCCTTTACACATAAGGGTTGCCTCTATTTCTCATTCTCTACAGATGATAATTCAGGTGAAAATCTTGAAATTCCTATGCTTACCTATAATAATACTTTTCAGAATTATGAATTCTTTTTTTTTTTTTTACTTTTGGAGGGCAATTGGGGATAAGTAACTTGCCCAAGGTTACATGGCTAGTTTTTGTGTGTGGGGGAGTGTTAAGTGTCTGAGGCCAGAACCAAACTCAGGTCCTCCTGACTCTGGGGCCGGCGTTTTACTCGCTACGCCACCTAGCTGCCCCCAAAATTATGAACTCATAATAATAACTAGCATTTATTTAGCATTCAGAGATTTGCCAAGAACTTTGCATATGCAATATCATTTGATTCTCATAATAGCCATATGAGGTAGGTGGTTTTTTTATCCCTACTTTACAGATGAGGAAACTAAGGCTGAGAGAGATAGAATGACTTGCCCAGTGTTGCACAGGTCTGTTAAGTATCTGAGGTAGAATTAAAAGTCAGATCTTCTTAACTGCACGTCCAGCACTGTGCCTTTCCATGCCACCTCACTGCCATATGATATATGTGTACTGGGGAGGATCTAGGTGAATAACTGGCCCAAGACCTCACTACATATAGATGGTAAGTTCAAAGTTTTTGATATCCCACTCTCCTATTTAGTTCTCCAGACAAATGACTTCCTAACTCTGTAACAGACCTGAGAACTTGCCAAATTCATGGGGTAGGATACCTTCCTTTTGTCTACAACTTCCCACACCTCTTGGCCCTCTGCCAAGTATTTAGAGAGACACACACACACAAACACATATACAAACGTGTGTGAGTGTAAACATAGCGGTCATCTGTCATCTTCCCTACATCAGTACCTTCCACATCAACTCTGAACTTCAGGTCAGAAATTGGGTAAAGAGAACAACGAGCCATCACTGGTATATTGTCAGTTTGAAAGAAGTTTCTAGCAGGAATGTCTTCACCTTGTGTTGTTTAACATTTTTACCAACGATTTGGATGAATGCATAGCTGGAATTCCCATCAGATTTTTGGATTACAAAAAGTCAAAAAGAATTTTTGGTCAACAGGCCAAAAGGTTGGGATGAATCTAACAAGGTCAGACTCCATCAGGAATGAATGTCAAATCTTCCATGTGGGTCCTCTTTTCTCCTTATTTGGATCCTCCTCTCCAGTAGTCTGATGAATGTAGGATCTCACTAATGTGGCCATTCCCTCCAGCAAGGCAGACCCAGGCCTACCAGTCCATGCCTGCTCAATTTACTTGACTCTCAACTATGTCTTCCTATAAATTCGTGTGTATTCCAGGGGCCTTCTTCATATTATGTTCACATTTCTTTTTTTTTTTTTAAGCAATTGGGGTTAAGTAACTTGCTCAAGGTTACACGGCCAGTTATTTCTGGGGTGTGGTGCTGAGTGTCTGAGCCCGGGATTCGATCTCCAGGTCGTCCCAACACTGGAACCGGTGCTCTTACTCGCTGAGCCACCTGGCCGCCCCTATGTTCACATTTCTTAGGAATCAATGGAGTATATAGGTACATCTCTTGGTCTTCATTCTTGCTACATATGTAACCAGCCCATTGTTATTTTTTTCAGCCTTATATTTTTCTGATATAATCCTTTATACCCCTTCTGTATCATTCCTTTTCAGGATCTATAACAGCTTGCTCATGCCTGCCACATATCTCACTTTCAGTTCTTCAAAGACCTACTCTATGAATTCTTTTTTTTGTTTGTTTGTATTTTGGAGGGAGAAAGACAAGGCAATTGGGGTTAATGACTTGCCCAAGACCACATGGTTAGTGAGCGTTAAGTATCTGAAGCTGGATTTGAACTCAGGTCCTCCTGACTCCAGGGCCAGTGCACCACCAGACTCAATGTACTACCTAGCCACCCCACAATATGAATTCTTTAGAACTTATAGTATTCCAGTGACTCATGGCCACACAATCTTGCTAGAAGAATATCGCTGTCATGAGCCTCTGTTTCAAGGGTAAGTTTGGTATCATTAGAAAAACTGCAATTTCCCAAAGACATTATAGGCTGCTACCTTTTTAGTTCTGGGATCAGCTGGTGGTCCATTTTCAGAGTCTGTCATAGATAGAACCATTTTTAGAGTCTGTCCCATATAGTATAGACAGACAGAGAGTTACTGATGTATTAACTGTTTGTCTACCCAATTGCATATTATAGTCCATACACTAGGCATTTTACATCCACGTGTTTTTGACAATGTGAACAGTTAGGTCAACCTCCCTTGAGTGATTGTGGTTCTCATTTAGGAGATTTTTCACTATTCCAGGGCTTGATCCAGTTAATGCAATCTCATCTGCATAGAGGAGCATTTGTAGGGCCTAGGTATAGGGAAGCCCTCTTCAACCTGCATCTCATATGGACCATAGTGGCAAATATGTCACCTTTTATGCCTTATTTTATATTAATAATTAGATTTTTCCGAACAAAACTGGTATGTTTTTTACATCTTTTAAACATATTGTATAATTTTAAGGTATTTACTTTTGATGTATGCATGGGAGACTACTGGTTGGAAGAGAGTGTTTAGGATGTTAAGATTTTGTCCTACTGAAACAAATCCTTTTTAAAATAATCAATAAATAGTAAAACACAATGTGATCCTATGTTTTTTACACTTTTTAGTCATTTGTATGATTGTAAAGATGTTATTATCCTGTGAAATATTGCTTGTGAAATTCTGCCTGTTCCCTTCTAAAACCATTATCAACTATGTCCACAATGGCACTGCAGATTAGTCACACAAAAATTCTGTATAAAAGGGAAAGTAGACTAAGAGTCAATAATTACTGATATTTCTTGATTGACTTTTTTAGGTAATAATTTGGACCACAATTCTTTCCCATCTTCCCCTTTTTTACACACTTTGACAGTCAATTCCCTCAATGCCCTCAAAATTACACCATTCCTTTCTATTCTGTGTTGACTTCGTCTAGTCTGTTTGCTGTTTCCAATCTTTGTTTTCTTTAATACCATTTCCACTTTCTCTATCAGTACATCAGGGATAATGATGTGACTATACAGACTTTATGGTGTTTGCAGATCTTTTCCATCTTTTACCTCTTTGTTGTAATTCCAGTATTTTCATTCTTAAATGCCCTTGAGATGATTTTACTTAATGAGGTCTCTCACTAAGCTTTCTTTAACATTCTTTTTCTTTCCATTGTTTCCCCCTCTCCTTTTCTTTTGAGGCAATGCTGCTTATAATCTTCTACTATCAATAACTTTTGCAAACCATTTCATGTTCTAAACCAATGTTACCTTTGGCTGCCATATCTTTATGCTTAACAAGGAGATCAAGTGTTTACTGGCCTACCAGTCCAGGCAATTTCTGGGATCTTCTGGTCTTCTTGTCATGACAGTTGATATTCTTCAGTTAAATTTGTATTCTAAATTATAGTTATTTTTTTCAAATGCTTTATTAACTTCTGATTTAAATCATTCATTTCCTCCAGATTTTGAGTCACAAATTTTCTCCCCGTTTTTCCCCTACGCACCGCCCCAAAATAGCAGTCCTACAAGATATCCCCTCCTCCCATCTGCCCTCTCCCATATTTTCTCCCATGCCTCTTTCAACTTTTCCAGTGGATCTCTATGCCCCAGTGCCTGTATATCTTATTTCCCAATTACATGTAAAATAGTATTAATAATAGTATATATATATATGTATATATATGTTTGAATATTTGATTTTAAAACTTTGAATTCCAGATTCATTCCCTTCCTCACTTGTCACCCACCCTTACTGGGAAGATAAGCAGTTCAGTATAAGTTGTACATGTGTGGTTAATGCAAAACAATAACATAGTAGATACATTGTAAAAGACTGACTATATTTCCCTCCCTCCTATCCCACCTCCCACTTGTTCTATTCTCTACTTTGATCCCTTTCCTTTTCAAAAGTGGGTGATTCCAACTTCCCTCCCCCTCAGCCTGCCCTCCCTTCCATCATCCCCCCTCTCATCCCCTTCCCCCCCTACTCTCCTAGAGGGTGAGATACTGTATTTAGTGTGTATTTCATTCCCTCCTCAAGCCAAATTCAATGGGAATAAGGTTGACCCATTCCCTTTTGCCTTCCTATTCTTTCCCTCCATTGTAACCATTTTCCCTTGCCTCTTCTTTATGAGATAGTTTACCCCATTCTGTCTCTCCCCATCTCCTCTTGTTATATTCCTCTCTCACCTCTTAATTTCACCTTTTAAGTATCATCCCTTCCTTTTAAATTGGTCCTGTGCCCTCTATCCATGTATACCTGTAAACATATACACACATTCACATATGTATTCATATGCCCATATACCCTCATATATAAACGTGTGTGTGTGTATTCCCTTCAACTACTGAGAAAAGTTTCATCAGGTACAATTATTGTTTTTCCATGTAGGAATGTTAATAGTTCAACTTTGATAAATTCCTTATGATTTTTTTTCCCTGTTTACCTTCTCATGCTTCTCTTGCTTCTTGTATCTGAATGTCAAATTTTCTATTCAACTCTGATTTTTTCAGCAAGAATGCTTGAAAGTCCTCTATTCCACTGAATGACCATATTTTCCCCTGAAACATGATACTCAGTTTTGCTGGGTAGGTGACTCTTGGTTTTAATCCCAGCTCCTTTGACCTTCGATCCCTTAGTGTAGAAGCTGCCAGATCCTGGGTTATCCTGATTATGTTTCCACAATATTCAAATTGTTTCTTCCTGGCTGCTTGTAAAATTCTCTCCTTAATCTGGGAATTCCAGAACCTGGCTATAATATTCCTAGGAGTTTTCTTTTTGGGATCTTTTTCAGGAGGTGATTGGTGGATTCTTTCAACCTCTGTTTTGACCTCTGGTTCTAAAACATCTGGGCAGTTTTCTTTGAGAACTTCCTGGAGGATAATTTCTAGGTTCTTACTTTGATCATGGCTTTCAGGTAGTGCAGTAATTTTTAAATTATCTCTCCTGGATCTATTTTCCAGGTCAGTGGTTTTTCCCATGAGATGTTTCGCATTGCCTTCTATTCTTTCATTTGTTTGGATCTGTTTAACAGCATCTTGATTTCTCATAAAGTCATTAGCTTCCATTTGCTCCAGTCTATTTCTGAAGGAATGATTCTCCTCATTGAGCTTTTGAGATTCTTTTTCCATCTGGCAAATTTGGCTTTTTAAGGCATTCATTGCCTTTTTGAGCCTCTTTTGCCATTTGAGTTAGTCCATTTATTAAGGTGTTATTTTCCTCAGTCAGGCTGTTGACTCTCATTTCGTAATTTTCTTGCATTGTTCTCATTTCACTTCCCAATTTTTCCTCCACTTCTCTTATCTGCTTCTTAAGGTCCTCTATGGCCTGTAACTAGCTTGTATTTTCCTTTGAAGCTTTTGGTGCAGGAGTTCTGACTTCACTGTCTTCCTCCTGTTCCATTCTTTGCTCCTTTTTGTCCCCCAAATAGGATTTCCAACAATAATGTTGGAATCTTCTGTCTGCTTTGTTTCCTTTGCCTGATCATGTTGCCCCTCAGTCACTTGACCCCTGGGCTTTTTGCCACAGTAGGACTCTGCCACCAGACAGGGAAGCTTTCGTCCCAAACGTTGGGGTTTTCTCAACTGCCGGAGGTATTAGATGGGTGCCCTCTCTGAGGTCTCCACACGCTCTGGCAAGGTGGACACACACCCCTTTTTACATGGATTGGGGAAGGTGGAAGATAGAGCAGTGGGGAGGTCCTGCTTCTCAATTATAGTAATTTTTAATGCCCTTTCTTTCCTTCATCCATTTCCCTTTTTTTAGCAACAGCAACTTTTTTAATAATAGGTGGGAGTGGAATTGTTTTTATTATACACCATATATTTTTCTTATTCTAGCTTTGCATTAATTTTTATCCTTACTCATTTGATTCTTACTCTTCTGAGTTGAGTGTATAAAGATAGCTGACCGATTCTGGCTTATTAGTATTATTAGTATATTAGTAACAATATTCTGTCTGTTAAAATATCACCAGTTTTAACCCCAAGACCCTAGTTTTTGGGATAAGAACTCACTATTTGACAAAAACTGCTGGGAAAACTGGAATATAGTATGGCAGAAACTGGGCATAGACCATTATCTAACACCATATACCAAAATCAAGGCTAAATGGGTGCATGATCTAGGTATAAAGGTTGATACTGTAAGCAGTCTCGGGAAACAAGGAATAGTTTACCTGTCAGATTTGTGGAGAGGGAAAGACTTTATGACTAAACAAGAATTAGAGAACATTATAAAATGTAAAATGGATAATTTTGGCTACATGAAATTAAAAAGCTTCTGTACAAACAAAGCCAATGTAGCAAGATTAAGAGGGAGGTGGGAAATTGGGAAAGCGTCTTTACAACCTATGTCTCTGACAAAGGACTCATTTCTAAAATATACAGAGAATTGAGTCAAATTTATAAGAACACAAATCATTCCCCAATTGATAAATGGTCAAAGGATATGAACAGGCAATTTTCAGAGAAAGAAATTAAAGATGTCTATAAGCACATGAAGAAATGCTCTAAATCACTATTGATTAGAGAAATGAAAATCAAAACAACTCTGAGGTACCACATCTCACCAGTCAGATTGGCTAAGATGACAAACAGGAAAATGACCAATGCTGGAGAGGATGTGGGCAAATTGAAACACTAATGCATTGCTGGTGGAGTTGTGAGCTGATCCAGCCTTTCTGGAGAGCAATCTGGAATTATGGCCAAAGGGCTATAAATACTTTCATATTCTTTGATCCAGCAATACCACTCCTAGGGTTATATCCCAAAGAGATCATAGAAGTGGGAGGAAGACCCATATGTACAAAAATGTTTATAGCAGCTCTTTTTGTGGTGGCAAAGAATTAGAAATTAAGGGGGTGCCCATCTATTGGGGAATGGCTGAACAAGTTGTGGTGTATGCGTTATGGAATACTATTGTGCTATAAGAAACGAGGATCAGACAGTCTTCATATTTACCTGGAGAGGCTTATATGAACTGATGCTGAGTGAGAAGAATAGAACCAGGAGAAATTTGTATACAATTACAGACATAATGTATGTGTGATGACCAACTTTGATAGACTGGACTCTTCTCAGCAATGTGGTGATATAAGTCAATCCCAAAAGACTCATGATGGAGAGAAATGTGTGCATCCAGAGAAAGAACTAGAAAGAACTGAGTTTATATCCAGATGGAAGCAAAATACCTGATCTTTTTCCTTTTCTTGTTTGGTTTTATGTCCTCTTTACCATTTTTCATTCCATCTGATACATTCCGTCTTTATAACCTGACTAATGTATAATGCGAAAGTATTTACAGATCTTGTACTTAACTATATGCCGCCATGGCAGGGAGGGAAAGGAGGGGGACAAAATGTGAAACTCAAGGAATTGTGGAATTGAATCCTGTAAACTAAAAGGAAACAAACAAATTAATTTTAAAAAATAAATAAAATATCACCAGTTTTGTTTTTTATGGTATTATTTAATGCTCACCATGTCTGACTTTTGATATTTGATTATTTTCTTTAAGAATATATTCATGATGAATAGGCATAGGGCTTCTGGCATTCTATAAGCTTTTGATCTCACTCCTTCCTTATGCCACAACCATATTTTTCTGCATGTTTTCCACTGTCTTTACCATGCTTTCCTGTATACTGGAGTCACCAAGTATCTGAGTGTGCGTTGATTTAATTTAGAGGCTCTTATCAAGTTTTCTCATAAAATTTCTCTCTCTCTTCATCCTCTGCAATTGATGCTGACCCATAAACTACAATTATTTTCATAATGGTCATCTTGCAAATACATCACAAGAGCCTTATAATATGGATGACCAAATGTCACATTAAATAACGTTCCTTGTTGCCTGGTTGCACAATAAAACCAACTCTGTCTCCACAGAGAACGTATAAGCCATCTTTCCATTTAGCTATAACTTCCTTTTGTCTTCTGATTTCATTTAAAGCAGTGATGTATGGCTCCAAGTCATGGAATACTGCAGTGTCTAAAGAATTTAAGTTGAAGAAAACCTAAAGGGCTACCGAGAGATGCATGGTAGGCAGAAGCAAATTGTAACACATTACAAACAAAAAATCATGCAGAAGTTGTGTAAGGAATGTCAGTGAAATGTGTGTCTATAAGAACAGTTGGCACTTCTTGACAAAGAGGTGATAGATTAAGTATGAAATATGAGATTCATTTTTTAATCATATAGCCAATATGGGAATTTTTTCCGCTCCACTGTAATTATTTGTTACAAGGGTTTTGTTTGTCTTTTTTTCCAGGCTGGGGGGAGGTGGGAAGGAGAGAAAATAAATACATATTAGTTGAAAAAATATATACATAGTTTTTTTTAATGGCCAGTCTCATAACTAGAGCAAGATATAACTAGTGGGTACCCTGTGTGATATTATTATTCACCCAGTGTAAAGAGACTAGAGGGAAGATCCCCCAGCACATTGGATAGATCCTCAATGTTGAATATATGGAATGAATTTATGGAAGTGAATTTCACTAGGTGGGCTGGCATAAAGGGGTCATGTTCTGCATCATTTCAGGAACTACTCACATCATTAGAATCACAGACCAATTGCAATGTTTATGTATTAACATGGAATAGTTTCTCATCTTCTGTTGGACTAGTTTAAATATATTTTAATTTTTATGTGGACAAGCCACAGTAAAGTGTAGAATATCACACACTTGGGTTTCAGGAGTTATGTTCTTTCTAATTTTATGTTTGATGATGAATAAATTATTTTGCCTTCAATTTAATAGTAACACATTTAGAAATTTCTAAATAATATCCAAAGCTTTAAAGATTTTTTTGCAGTGGAACTTTTTAACCAGTGGGTGGTGCTAAGTGCTCTCATGATGAACTAGATAAGCTAAAAGGTATCTAATCTGTAGATTTGCTTTTACAAATAAATGTATGTGGTATATTCAGAATATTTATATCATAAGGTTAATGTCAAATTCTTACATCATGAGGGCTAGCCAACCATCATTAATATCCAGTATAAATAACCTTTAATGAAAATTCTGTAGAATTCCTCTTAGCCCTTACATTAAGTATTTAACTTAAAACATATAACATGTAACATTCCATTCTGCCTCCCCCCACCCCCGCCCTAGTCTCTTACATGCTCACCTGGCTGTAAAGATACAGTAATTATTAATGCTAAATAGAAATAGTTCTGATTTGAATAATTTGTTGACTTTTTAAAATAAAAATAATAATTATATTCAGGTCTATCATTACTATATTTCTATGTTTGTGGAAAGTCTAGTTTAAAAAAAGAAAAAGTAAAGTGACAATTTCCTCAATTTCGTATCATCCTAGGTACATCGTCACTTTTGGTTATCTGTAGTTTCAAAGAAAATCCACCACTTGAGCTTAACCCACTGAACCTGACCTATCTTCAAGTCTATACAGTAAGATCAGACCTGGATAATTGATCATTTATAGAACCTTTAAGTAGATGAGTCTCTTTTAGACTCTTTTAGACCTATCCCCTGCAACCATAGACAACCAAAACTGGACCAGGTTCAGAGCATATTCCCAAGGCATGTCTAGACTGGAGCAAGGCCCTTCAGGCCCCAAATAGTCCAGTATGGCTACCATACACTAGTTGGAATATATTATAAGCCACAAAATCATAACATTTTAGAGCCCATTTTTTTATAGATAAGAAACTTAGAAACAGGGGCAGCCAGGTAGCACAGCAAGTAAGAGCACCGGCTCCAATGTTGAGAAGACCTGGAGATCGAATCCCGGGCTCAGACACTTAGCACCCACCTAGAAACACCTGGCCGTGTAACCTTGAGCAAGTTACTTAACCCCAATTGCTTAGGGGTGGCCAGGTGGCTCAGCGAGTAAGAGTACCGGCTCCAGTGTTGGGACGACCTGGAGATCGAATTCCGGTCTCAGACACTCAGCACCACACCCAGAAATAACTGGCTGTGTAACCTTGAGCAAGTTACTTAACCCTGATTGCTTAAAAAAAAAAAAAAGAAAAGAAAAGAAAGAAACTTAGGAACAGAAAAGTGGAATGATTTCTATAAAGCCATACATAGAGCCAATCACTCAGTCACTTTAATCTCTTTTAGGTTGCTTGTTTTCTTTATTGTCATGGAGTGTATCCCCAATCCACCAGTTGGGGATATGCAAGTTGGTTGTAACAAAACATTGTGGTGGCCCCAGCAACATTCAGAATTATACATATGCTTATATGTGTGTGTCTATAGACACATATGTATATATGTATATTTAACCAATTTAGGTTATACTTAAATGAATAAACAACGCATAAAAGCGTATGTATAATTTTAGATGATGTTGGGACCACTAAGATGTTTTGTCACTTATTTTACATATACTATGAAACCAATGGACTAAGTAATTAGATTAGATTGCTTCTTGAGGACAGGGACTATTTTTTTTTTGCCTTTGTATCCCTAGAACTTAGCAGAGTGACTAGCACACACTTAATAAATGCCTGCTGACTGACTAGTGGTCATAATTACATTTGCCATATCAGTAGCAGTAGCAGTAGTCCTAATGACTGACATTTATGTAAGGCTTTCAGGTTTGGAAGTATTTTGATCTTCACAATAATTGTATAGGTTAGGTGCTACAGGAATTATTTATCCCTATTGATATATGAATGGGGAAACTAAGAGATTAAATTGACTTGCCCTTGGTCTCCTACTGGTAAGAAACTTATGCCCAAATATAATGTTGAAGTCCTATTAATGACTTTTATTTTTATATTACATCCAATCCCCCAAACATACACTCCCGTGTCTTTCTCCTCCCCATTCCACCCCCCCCCACCACCACAATAAAACCTTTCTTTTTAATAGAGGAAGGAATAAATTAAGGATGGAAGGCTAATGCCAACTCATGACCTCTTTAAAATATGTGGTAATCAATAAGCACTTATTAAACATATTAGATTTAAAACACTGTGTTAGGTACTAAAGATTCAAAGACAAAAATGAGTAACAGTCCCTTCCCTCATTTTACTGGGGGATATGTGTAAACAAGTAAGTAAATACAAGATAATTTTTTTGGGAGGGTGAACATTAACAACTCAAGGGATCAAGGAAGACTTCCCACTAGAATTCACACTTTGAAAAGAAACTAAGCCATGAATCCAAGTTAAGATTTTAAGAGGCAAAGATGGAAAAGTATAGCATTCCAGACCTAGGGAACTACTCATGCAGGGGCATGGCAGCAGATGGAATAGAATATTGAGTTCAGAAGCAGAAGGTAGGTCAGCTTGACTAGAATACAGAATGCATACAATAGATTAATATGAAATAAGGTAAGTTGTAATTATATTGTGGGTGGGTCTTTAAATGCCAAGCAAATAAATTTATATTTTATCCTGAGCTGGTAGAGAGCCACTGAATATTCTTGAGCAGGGGAGGTGACATAGCCAGACTTGTTCTTTAGGAAGATTATTTTAGTAACTGTGTGGAAGACGGATTGGAGAGGAGGGTGGAAACAAGAAATTCATTTAGGAGGCTATCAGTCAAGGTGAGAGGTGATTAGGGTATGAATAGGATGATGATGTGAATGGAAGGAAAGGAACGGATATGACACATGTTATGAAGATAAAATCAACCAGACTTGACTACTAATTGTGTTCAGTGGATGAGTGAAGAGTCAAGGATGACTCCAAGGTTCCTTATCTGAGGGAATAGAATGTTTTCTACTGAAATAAAGCAGTTTGGAAGAACTCTGGTTTTAGATCAAAAATAATTAGCCCTCCTTAGATTTAATTAGTGTGAGGTGCTAATGGGACATCAAGTATAGATATCTCACAACCACTCCACCAGTGATACAGTCCTGGAAGTTGGGGGAGTGATGAGAATTTGATATATAAATTTGAGAGTAATGTGCATAGAAATGAAAAGGGGAGGGAGGAGAGAAGAA
This sequence comes from Petaurus breviceps papuanus, assembly GCF_028583685.1. Lineage (NCBI taxonomy): Eukaryota > Metazoa > Chordata > Mammalia > Diprotodontia > Petauridae > Petaurus > Petaurus breviceps. The sequence continues at coordinate 889,889 of NW_027185776.1, read as the reverse complement.
AAGAAAAGGGAGGGGGTGGCTAGGTGGCACGGTGAATAGCACCAGCCCTGGAGTCAGGAGGACCTGAGTTCAATTCCAGCCTCAGACACTTAACACAAAACTAGCTGTGTGATCTTGGGCAAGTCACTTAACCCCATTTGCCCTACCTTCCCCCCTCCAAAATGCAAAAAAAAAAAAACAAAAAAAAAAGGGAAGGAGGAGAGAAGGGAAGAGAAGAAAAGAAAAGGGAGGGAGGAGAAAAAGCTCAAGACAAAAACCTGGAGGATATTCCTATTTAAGGGTTGGGACATAAAATGATGATCCTGTTAAGGAAACTGAGTAGTGGTCAGATGAGTAGGAAAGGAATCAGGAGAGAACTGTTTAAATCAGGAGATAACAGTTTAAAAAAACATTTGAGGTAGAAGAGAACATCCATTGAGAGGGATGGTCAATAGTGACAGGAGCAGGATGAAGACCAAGAAAAGTTTTCTGGATATGGTGATTAGTCAACAAGCTCTTTTGTTTTTTCTTTTTCTTTTTCTTTGTCTTTATTAATTTGTTTGTTTACTTTTAGTTTACAAGATTCAGTTTCACATTACCTTGAGTTTCAGATTTTCTCCCCCACCTCCTCCCCCCACCCCATGGCGGCATGCGACCAAGTATAGGATCTGCAAATACTTTCACATTAGACATTAGTCAGGTTGTAAGGAAGGATTGTATGGGATGGATTGAGCAATGGGAAAGAGGAAACAAAACCAAACAAGAAAAAGACAGAGATCAGGTAGTTTGCTTCAATCTGTATTCAAACTGTGTTCTTTCTAGTTCTTTCTCTGAATGTAGACAATCCCTCTCCATTATGAGTCTTTTGGAGTTGTCTTATAACCCTGCATTGCTGAAAAGAGCCATCTATCAAAGTTGGTTGTCACAAATAAGTTGTGTCTGTAATTGTGTACAGATTTCTCCTGGTTCTGCTCTTCTCACTCAGCATCAGTTCTCAACAAGCCCTTATTAAGCAATACAATGTACCATTCACTGTCCTAAGTTCTGGTGATACAAAGAAAGGCAACAGACAGTCCTTATTCTCAAGAATCTCACAGTCTGATGTATTTAAATGTACAACTGATAGAAAGATCACTAGACTCCAAGTGGTTGAGGAGTGAATAGGAGGTAACAATGTGAAGTATAGATTTTTTTCTACAGAAGAGAAGGAGAGGAGATAGAATGATAGCTCAAGAAGGTAGCTAGATGAAGGGAAGGTGTGTTTTGGGTTTGTTTGTTTTTAATTGGGAATATGTAGACATAGTTGTAGAAAGCAGTAAAGGTACCAGTTGATAAATAAATGTGAAAGGAATGACAATGACCAAAGGGACATGGTCCTGAAGGATATAAGAGGGGATGTGATCAAAGAATCAAGTGGAGAGGTTGGCCTTGGAAAGAAGAAGGACAACCTCCCTGTCAGAAGTTGTACCAATAGAGAAGGAAATACAGTGTATGAAATTTTCCATGGAAGTTGTAAATTCAGGTAATAGAGGCAGCGATAAGGCTATATTTCTTTTCTTCCCAAACCTTTCTGTCTTCCAAACTTCCCTCTTTCCTTTGAAGGCACCACCATTCTTCCAAAGTGATTTTCCTTAAATGCAGATCTAACCACATCACTTCCCTAAGCAGTAAATTCCACTGGCTCCCTATGGCTTCATGGATAAAATATAGACTCCCTTTTTAGCTTTTAAAACCCTTCACAACATGTACCCTACCTTTCTTTCAAGCCTCACTGGACATTCCTCCTCTTCTCTGCCATCTAGCAGAACTATGCTTCTCTCTGTTCCTCATAGATGCCCTGGCCCTCCCTCAATCTGGACTGCATTCCCTCCGTACTTCAGCCTCATAGAATCCCTTTCATCCTTCAAACTCACCACTTTCTATGTGAAGCCTTTTCTTCAACTCTCCAAAATTTTAGTACCCTCCCTTCCATACTACCTTATCTGGAACTATTTTTTATTTGTTTGTGTTTATCCTCTATGTCTTTATTCTGTATGTACTTATATATTGTGCTTCTTGCCTCTTCTTATAAGCTCTCTTTATAATATAAGCTCCTTACAAATAGGGTTTGTTTCATTTTTATAGAACTTAGTAATAGGCCCAAGTCAATATTAGTTGCATAAGAAATGCTTGTTGATTGATTGGTCTGTTGTTTTAAAAAGGTAACTTTAAACCAAGTATACTTATCATTCAGAATCTATCTATGTACTTTTTAAGAAAGGAAAGGGACCTATGGGTGTATAATATTTTCTACCAAAGGAAAGAGTTCTGATTCTCTCTCTTAATTTTAGTCTTAGAAATAATTCCCAGTACTAAGGATTTAAGAAAAGATAGTTGCAAATCATCATTGTATACCTGCTCCTGGTGAGCCTTTATCTTGATGATTGAGTTAGGGTATTAAAAAAAAGATAAGTCATCATACACACATATACACGCAGAGTGTGTGTGCATGCATGCGTGCGTGTGTGTGTGTGTAAACAAGCATATAGGAGACAAGAAATGGATCGTTTACTTCATTGATTTAGAGTACTCACATATATAGATATACTACTTATATAGAAAACTCAGTTACAAAAGTGCTTTCTAGGCTAAATTGCACAAATTTTTCCTTGAAATGGAACTCAGAAGGGCTGATGAAATCATGTAACCATTAAATAAGTGCTTTAGCTGGTGTGTGGTTTAATATGATCTCCTAAGAAATGTTTTCCAGAAATTGCAGACAACCTTTGACTTTAAAAAATCTGATAACATTCTCTTTATGTGTAGAAATGTAGCCATTTGTCTCAATTCCTAAATTATGAGATGTTGTGTAATATAAGCAAAGTAACTGTAATAGTTTTTTCCTGATGAACTTTCTGCTGAGCATGAAATGACAATACCTGCAAATTATCAACAATGAAAACTTAGACTGAAACTCCAAATGAATTAATAATTAAGATGCCCTAAATGCATCTTAAAACAACAATAAAGAAAGGCTTAGAGACTGTGCCCATCTCCTATAGATAGTTATTCACCCAAGCACACAAGTACCTGCGTCCTCACTGAACGTATGCAAACAGGATTTCCATTTGCACCCTGAATTTATTGCTTCACTTCTCCTGCTAGATGAATGGAGTGGAATCGAATCACGTGCCAGAGGTGTTTTAGAAATTTTTTAGTTTTGTTCCATACTAAAAATGACCTCATTGTTTTGTGCTTCTTTTCCATAATTATACAGTAACAGGAAAATAAACTGGCTCTGGGTACAGCCCACAGCAGAAATCTTGTGTTCTTTATGCAAGTTTGATTTATAGACATGTACTGCAGAGCTGAGTGAATATGAAACATTCATCTTCCCATTGCTAGTTGCCATGGCAATATAGTACACAGTGCAATGTCATTCTAGTTCTGGTGATGCCTGCAGTAGTTTATCTCTTTGTTGTTCTCGTTCTTAAGCAACTGCCTTGCATTCTTTCATCATCACAATTAGTCATGTATACAAGTTTTTATCTTTCATCTTAAATAGAGCATCATTTTACATGCAAGGAGATAATTTAAATTTTCATAGCTTTAAATAGGCATTGTGTTTTTGTTTGTTTCTTCCTTTCGTTTTTTTGGGAGAACAGGTCATACATGCTTTTTTTGGTGCTGAATTTTCTTTTACCATACCTGTGATTTTATTGGTTTAGAGATCTCTTAGTAAAGATACTGACTCTACCAATGCAGTTCTGCATCTGTTCTGCAAATTAGAATAGCTTGGGGCCAGTGAAAGATTAAGTGACCAGCCTAGAATCCTGTGGTCAATATTCATGTTAAAGTTGAACTTGAACCCAGTTAACCCTATCTCCAAGACTGACTTTCTATCTGCTATACCACAGCCACCTCTCATGTGTTAATGACCCCCCAGATTTTAAGAGTTATATTTTAAAAGGGTCTGATAGAAAAATAAAACTATCATAGGGAAATTTTGGAACTCCAGATTCTTATGTCCCCCACTGTTTTCAACTGAGTATAGGTCTAAATTTGGGATCTCAAGGTAATACTAACTGAAAGAACCTATATACTTATAAAGCTCTTTTTTTCAGCTTTGTTTCTTTGCCAGAGTCTGACCAACATCAAGATTTGAATAAAAATGTATGTGTTAAATATGGTGGACATTATGTCCTGGGGATAATAGAATCATAGTATCTGAGATCTGGAAAGGACCTTAGCATCTCTCTAGTCATTTTATAGATGAGGAATAGGTGTGCAGCAGCAAAGTGACCTCTCCAAGGTACTTACTTAGGTACTTCCTTACAAGAATACTTGGTGTTAGAGCCTGGACTAGAAATCTGATCTCTTGACCCACCTTCTAAAGTTCTTTTTACTTTCATCATCAGTAAATTAAATGCAAGGATGAATGCTTCTGGTGAATGTGCTAGTATTAATCTGTAAAACTGTAAAACTGAGGCTGCCTTTCTACCTCCATGTATTTTCATGGCAGTTAGGATTGGCCAGGGTGTCCTTGCTATTGGTTCCCAGAATTGAAGGTTTCAGAACCTGTAGCAGAGCATTCTTTGTTGGAATTCACTCTTCTTGGCAGCCCTCCAGGGCACACTGCAAAGTGTATTTATTTGGTTTAGCTTTTGTTTGTTTAGCTTTGTGTTTTGTCTGTTTTACTTTGTGAAGTTTTTTTTTTTTTCCCTCCAAACTTTCATCTTTTACCTCCCTTGACCTTCATTTCTATTTGTAAAATACTTTTGCTAGCTTAATTCACAGTACTGGTACAACTGAAGTTGATTTTACTCTTTTCCCAAATCAGTAGTCTTTGATTAATTTATTTTTTACTCTTGATTGAGTCACAACTCTTGCTTCATAGGTATAATTTTTAATAATTAAAACATAATAGCCTTTACATTTCCACATTGTCAACCTTTGTCTTATTGTCTCCAAACTCCATTCTATTTGTTTGCATCTAAACCTTTGTACACATATTATAGATTAAATATGCAACGTCTCTTACATTTCTCCTCTTTTCCTTCTTCTCCTTTCCAACATCACTTATAATTTCAGGCTTTTGGCCATGGGGCCAGTTCCATCCAAAGAATTGTGAAGGAAGAGAAGTTTGTTCTCATGAGCCCTTCTGCTGAACCCTTTTTCAATGATCTCTTCCTTTCCCCTTTTCAGAGTATCTTTGTTCCTTTTTCATAATATCCTTTTCTCTCTTTCATATCCTTGGTACTTACAATTTTCTAGCCCTTTTCCCCACCTACCTCATTCCCCTGTTGAAACTTATTTTATATCTGACCCCCTTTGGTCAGGCTATTTTTTATTTACAAGTGTAAATCCTCTAAGTGTGCTATATGATGGACAACAATGCTGGCATGGAAGCCAGGGGACCTGAATTCTAACTCTAGCTGTATACAGTGCAAGTCACTTGATCTCTTTAGGCTATGCATTCATAGTTTTTGAAATGAAGGTATTAGAGTATATGGTCTCTAATTCCAGCTCTAAAAATATGAATTCTATAAGTCTTGTCATGGCTGATGAACATAGCTCTCAAGGTTCTGCCCTAGAAATCTTTATACCCACTCCTTTAAAGATTTCATCCACTTGATAGCTTCTTCCAACAGTAACTTCCAAATCAATCTGTGAATCCCAGTGAGCTTTGTTAGAACCACTGATAGTACATTCTACCTACTCTCGAAATCAATATAGCTCAGGTAGAACTCCAGTCCTCCCAATACTTCTTCATGTACTTTATCACTGTAAGTAAGATTCTTTTATTTCCATTTTCAAAAACTTAGACTAACATTTTTCACTACCCATAAATAGTCTATTCACAGGTCCAACCATTTCATAATTTTTAACTGTTTGAATTCCTGTTTTCCCTTATCTAAGTTCCTAGTCTAATCTAGATTTGTATTTTTCTCAGCTTACCATCTCTCTTCATATTTGTCTCCTGCATTTTAATGTCTCTCCACTATAAACTAATATAGTTTCCCATGACCAGTGTTTTAAGTATTGCTCTACTTCTAACTACATGGATTTTGTCTGTTCAAAAAACTTCTATTTTAACTTAATCAAAATTGGCCATTTTATCTCTGTGATCTGCCTGTTTGGTGAAAAATTCTTCCCCTGTCCATAGTTGTAAAAAGTATATCCTGCTCAGTGCCTCCAATTTTTTATGATCTAACTTTTTATATCTATATCATATGTACTTTGGAAGCTTATTGATGTGAAGATTTATAACACAGAAGGAATTTCTGTGAGATAACTTTCCAGCAGTTTTTGTTATAATGAGACATTACCCTAATAGCCAAGGTCTTTGAGTTTGTTAAACACTATGTCGTTGGGTTTGTTTGCTTCTATATGTACTTTATCTATTCACTGGCTTTAACTAATACTCAGTATTTTTATGATTACTGCTTTATGGTATAATTTGAAATCTCATACTAGGTCCCCTTCTTTCTTGCTTTTTTCATTATTCCTAGATGGATTGTTACTGTAAAATAACTCTTTGGTAGTTTGATTGGTATAACATTGAGTTAAGTAAATTAATTTAGGTAATATTGTAATTTTCATTGTATTGAAATAGCCCAACCATGAATACTTAACGTCTCCATTTATTGTGGTCTGCCTTTATTTCTGTGAAGAGGGTTTTGTGGTTGTATTCTTATAATTTCTATGTGTATGAGTGAGTCGAATACCAAAATTTTAATTTATTTTGTAGCTATTTTGAATGGACATTCACTTTCTGTTTTTTCTTGCTGGGTTTTCTTAATGATATACAGAAATGCTAAAGATATATGTGGGTTTATTTTATATCCTGCAATTTTGCTGAAATTATTAATTGTTTTAATTAATTTTAGTTGAATCTCTGGAGTTCTTTAAGTAGAATGTCATTTTTTGCAAAAAGCAATATTTTTTCTTCTTTGTCTATGAATATTACAATTTTGTATTATTACTAGAATTTTTATAATTATATCAAATAAAAGGGATGATAATAAACATCCATCTGTTACCCCCAATTTTATTTGAAAAGACCTTTCATGTTCCTCCCTTATATATAACAGTGACTCTTTGTTTTAGGTAGTTACACTTTGTGATATTAAGGAAAGAGCTATTTATTCCTATGCTACTTAGTGTTTTTAAACATAAATGATAGTTGTATTTTGAGATAATGTTTTCTGCATCTATAGACATAAATATGTACTTTTTATTGTTCTTATTATTTACATTGTCCATTATGTTCCTTGTTTTACTAATATTGAATCAACTTTTCATTTCTGGTATAAATCCACTCTGGTCATAGTGAAAAATCATCTAAATTTGTTGCTTTAGCCTCTTTACTTATTTTCCATTCAATCTTTTCACATTGATATTCATTAGGAATATTGGTCTGTAGGTTTCTTTGTCTTCTTTGTCTTTCTCTATTTTAGAGATCAAAACCAGGCTTCTGTCACAAAAAGGATTTAGTAGCATCCCTTCTTTTTCTGCTTTTGCAAATAGTTGATACAATTTTGAGATTGATTGTATTTTGAATGGAGGTTTGAATGATTTTACTTGTAAATCCATATGTTCCTAGACGATTTTCCCCCCTTGGGGAGATAATTTATGGCTTTTCAATGTCTTTTATTTTATATTTGAATACTTAAATTCTGCATTCTTTTCATGTGAGTATTTTATAGTTTTATAAATATTCCTCTCATTTATTTGTTATCAATTTTATTGGCCTATAATTGGGAAAAATTTTTTCAGTCATGTCCAACTCTTCGTGACCCCATTTGGGATTTTCTTACCAAAGATACTTGGAGTGGTTGACATTTCTTTTTCCAGTTCATTTTACAGATGAAGAAACTGAGGCAAACAGGATTAAGTGAATTGCCCATGGTCGTTTGAGGACAGATTTGAACTCAGGTCTTCCTAACTCCAAGCTTAGCACTCTATGAACATAGATAGACGTAAATATAAACATAAGATAGTTTGGAGGCAGCTAGGTGTGCAGTAGATAGAATACTGGGCCTGGAGTCAGAAAGATTCATCTTCCTGAGTTCAAATCTGGAGGCAGACACTATCCCCTGTGCCACCTAGCTACCCAGTGGGTAAAATAGTTACTAATAATTTACCTTTTTCTTATTTATCTGTTGTGAATTCTTCATTTTTGAAGCTAGGAATTTGGTTTTCTTTTTTCTTTCAAAAAAAAAAAAAACAGAACAACCAATGGTCTATCTATTTTATTAGTTTTTCAGACAACCAGTTTCTAGTTTTATCTGTCAAATAACCAACTCTTAGTTTTATCTATCAATTTACTGAGGGTTTTTTGGTTGTTGTTTGAGACTGAGTTGGCAGGGAAGGGGAGAAGAGTTGCTTTCAATTGGGTTTGTTATGTGTGGTTTTTCTAGGTTTTTTTTTTTTTAGTTTATCAAATTTATCAGTATGTTCTTTCTGTCCTTTGTTGGTGAATGTGTTTAGAGCAATTAAGTTTTCCATAATCACTGCTTTTTTTTTCAGTCCTTTCAGTCACATTCAACTCTTTGTGACCCCATTCAGGATTTTCTTGGCATAAAAGTTAAGTTCCAAATAAAAAAGAAGAAAGATGGTACCTTGTCTTTTTTTGTTTGATCATGGTTTTCAGTTTGTTTGATGATTCATAAATTATGACCTAAAATCTATTATAGCATTTGTTTTTTATATTATATACCATACTTACATTTTCTGCTTTGTTTTTTCAACATATTGTTTTTGTTTTGTTTTGTTTTTTGTTTTCCCTTGCTACTTCATGTTGTTTCATGGATGCATTCAGATTTCTTGTCTCCATCTTAATTTTCAGGGAGTTCATTGCTTAGGTAAGGTTTGTCCAACATCTATTCTAAGCTATTTTCCTTCAAGTCCCTTATTTCATTTTGTTTTTTGTTTCATTATATTCCGGATACTACTAGAGTCCTTATGATCATGCCTTTTCATGTCTGAAGCTCTGTTTGCAATTGTTATCTAGTAACTCTCTTCCTTTGGGTGTATTTCTTGGGTGTTTCTTGACACATAGTATTTCTTTATTTGTATTCAGTGTGTCTTTTTCTGTTCACTATTATCTGTAACCTCAATTCCTGGTTTATGACTTTATGTCAGGGCCAGACTCTGCCACTCTTCACATTGTTGAATGAGGTGGTCAGTTCTTGTTTGATTTCCTCTTTGATTTCCTGGACTCCTACCTTTGCTTTTACCCATCTTGGTGTGTGTGAACTCAGAGTACTAATAGGTTCCAGCCTCCTCTGGACCTTCAGAGTGCTACCAGTTTTTCGCTGGCCCCTGTAGCTTCCCAGTCAGAGCCTGTTTGCTCCTGGCCCCCAAGAACAGAGTACGACATATTTCAGGTACCTCTGAAGTATCACCTTCTAAAGAACTGACCACCTTCCATCCTGTTTACCTGTATTCATTCTAGTTTCCCTGCTAGGATTCTTCTTCTAATACCAGCAGACTTCTGGATATCTTTTGTCCTGCCCTGGCCTAGATGAAGAAACTTACTGTTGTTTCTTTTTGGATTTCTTGACCATTATTTTGACGGTGGTGTCCTTTATAGTTCTTTACAGAAGTATATGCGGAAGAGCTAGGCTCCTCAATAACTTTTCAAATTAACATCTTAACCAAAAATCTAGACATTTTAAGTTGATGGGTACCTAGACCAGAATAAAGACATTAGAAACAACAAAGATCTAAATCCAAAAGGGACAGAATTGTCAGGACTTGGTACCACAGTTTGGTGGTAACTTTAAGGGTTAAAGGAGAAGGAACTGGAGATGCCTTCCAAGTTTTGTGCTTGGTGATTGGGGAAAGGGCAACACTATTGATATATATGAGGAAATTAGGAATGGAAGAAAGTGTAGACTTTTGAGGGAAGATAATGCAGTTTGCATATGTCTACTCTTCACCTCAAACTCAGCATCCTAGTAACAGAAATGTTCTGAATAAACCTAGAAATAAGGGATTATTGTGACTTGCCCAGGATCACACAGATAGTAAGTATTTGAGACCAGGTTTGAACTCAGGTCTTCCTGACTCCAGGACACTGTGCCACCTACCTGCCCCTGATTAGCTCTTAAATAAAAAGATAGTTCTTCAAACTTAGATTTGGGAAGCCCTAGCATAAAGTTGATCATTGAAATCTTCATTACCACAAAGAAAAGAGTACAGAGAGAGAACAGAAGGTTGAGAACTGAGTTTCGGAGGATACCCACAAATTAGGGGTTAGGATGAGAAAGACAAACCAAGGAAGCTAACATAATATGTATATACAGAGAACCAGAGTAATAGAATCTCAGTGAAGCCAAGGAAAAGAAAGTTTTAAGAAGGAAAGAATGATTAACAATATAAAAAACGTCAAAGAGGTCAAAGATTGGATACTTTAGACTTTGATGACCCTTGAAAAGAGGGTAGAGTAGGGAGAAGAGTCAAATCATATCATATTAAAAAGAAAAGATACTAAAGAAATAGGTTTAGGATACTAATTTAAGGGATTCTGATATTTAGTTCACTTTGATTCAGCATTTATTAAGCACTTATATGCAGATCATTGTGCTAGGTGCTCAAGAAACACAGACATGAATAAACTCATCCCTGTCCAAAAGGAGCTTACATTCTATTAAGAAGGTTGGAAATATTAGTAAATAAGTAATTTAAGGACATGTGGAAAGCATTAACAACTGAGAGGGGATGAGGAAAGTTCTCTCACAAGAGATAGCACCCAAGCAGAGCCTCTAAAGCGACTAGATATTCCAAGAGGTAGATATGAGGAGGAAGAGCATTTTAGGTGTGGGACACACAGCCTGTGCAAAAGCCCAAAGGAGAGAGATGGAACATCCTATGTGGGAAAGCACATTAGGCCAATTCAGCCAAACTGTGTTAGAAGGTGAAGGGGGAAGGATGGGCAAGGAGAGGAGGAAAGAGATAATATAACATAAATCTGGAAAGATAGGCTTGATCAAGAGTGTCTAGGACCTTAAATGCCAAACAGAAATTTGTATATTATCCCAGAGACAGTAGGGAACCAATTAAGCAAAGTTCTTAAGTGAGCGGAGAGACATGGTCATGTTACCTAGGGAATATCAGTTTGGTAGTGGAGAGAAGGGGGAGAAAGTAAAGAGAGAACCCTTATATTCTTCCAGGTAGTTCAACAAACTCACTTTCCCAGGTACTGTTCTTCTTTCTAAAAGCTCTGTAGGCTGAAAAACCTAAAGTAATTTCAAATTAACTCATAGCTTTATAACTTCTGTCATGCAAATGCATTTGAGAAAGTAAGATAATCAAGAAAGTGATCTTGTGACTATGTCTACATGAGGAAAATAACTTGTCTGAATATTCTTGTGTGGTTCAGGAAGAGAGATGAACATAACTATGGTACAAGGAAAGAGTCATCCTCTCTCTTAAATCCTCTCCATATGTGTACCCTTAATAAGGAATTTCAGATTTCCTTTTGGGAAAAAAAGGGCTGTTTTTAATTCTAAAGCTAAATAATATTGATATCTATATTGTAGATATGGACATCTATATATTGATATATCAGATATATATTGATATCTATATTATAGATAAATATCAGATATATTTATCTGATATATATCAGATATATCAATATATATCATATATATTGATATCTATATTATAGATAAAGATATATATTTTCATATATAATTGCAAAGTGTGTAGTGTATGGCTATGTAGTTCATAGATACAATCTTTTTTAGCACAATGCCTGGCACATAGTAAGAGTTATATGAATATTAACTATTATTAGTATTATCAGTTATCTGGAATTATCTGGCCTAAAAGCATTCTTTAGCTGCTGGTGTCTTGATTTTCTAGCCTATTGACATGTTTTCATCCTGACCTGCTGTCCATTTTGGTTTGCTACTATACCTTCTTACACCTCCCCCAGACCCTAATGGAGACAGCCCAGCTTCATGAACCCAAGAGCCTGTGAAATATTGATGCTTCCCAACCCCTGTCAAATAAGATTTTCTCAGTAGAAATGAAAGCATAGGTGTCACCGGCTTTGCTGCTATATCCTAAAGATCACGGGACCTTTGCATCTGACTTTCAACTGAAAGCTTCCAGATGTGTCAGTGCCAGGCAGTATGCTAAGCTCTGAGGATACAAAGAAAATCAGGAGACAGTCCTTGCCTTCAAGGAGCTCAGAATCTAATGGGAGAAGAGAACCCAGAAAAAGAAGCTGAGAGTGGAGGAGACAGGGAGTGTACCTGGCTGGGGCATGATGAAATCTAAAGCAATGCAGCTCATTGGGAAGTGATTTGACAGCTGCCCGGGTCATTCTCTTTCAATGCAAGATCTGGGAGGAACCGCTCCAGTTACCAGAGGCAACGGGTTTTTGGAGGTATGAGTTTCATATTCGATACAGGGTGATGGGAGTACTGAGAGCATGATGAAATCCATTATGTGTGGAGAGAGTGAGCTCCTTGAGAACAGGGCCTGTCTTGATTTCTGTTTGTATATCCGCAGTGATTTGTATATAGTAGGTACTTAATCAATGCTTATTAATACTTATTTATTCATTCAAGTCACTGATTAAAAAAACATTAAACAGCACAGGTCCCCTGAGCCCTCCAGTAGAAGCCTCCTCTAAAAGTGGCATCGAACATGGAAGTCATTCAACCAGCTCCAGCATGAAAGACTTCATTAAATGCTTGCTAAATTCTAGCTAAACTACAGTATGTATGTGTAGTGTTCTTTACCATTTTTGTTTCCTCATCAGGAAAGGAAAGGAAGTTGATCTGTAATTTTGGAAGACATGCTAGCTATTTCTGTTCATTTCCTCCTTTTCACGATGTTCTGTTGTTTTCCAGTAATTTTTTGGTCATGTCCAACTCTTCGTGACCCTGTTTGAGGTTTTCTTGACAAAGATACTGGAGTAGTTTGCCATTTCATTCTCCAGCTCATTTTACAGATGAGGAAACTGAGGCAAACAGCACTAAGTGACTTGGCCAAGGTCACACAGCTAGTAAGTATCTGAGGCCAGGTTTGAACTCAGAAAAATGAGTCTTCTTCACTCCAGCCCACCACTCTATTCACTGCAACCATGCCTTTCAGGATGTTCATTTAGCATGTTTTAATATGTTCCAGAATCTTACTGGGAAGGAAAATTATCCTCCCTGGCTTCTTATATACAGATTCTATTCTCTTCCTTTTTTTAAATTGCTACATTTGCTCCTCTCCCAGTCTCAAAGCATCTTCTTATTCTCCATGACCTTAAACCTCTGTTAGCATTAATGATGACAGTAATTATAAAGTTAAATCATTAAATAAATAAATAAATAAATGAAATTAATTAGTAAATAAATTAATAAAAGCTAGCCTTATATAATACTTAAAGGTTTGCAAATCACTGTATACATGTGAGCTCATTTGATCCTCACAAAAAACCCTGTGAGGTAGTTGCTATTAATTATCCCCATTTTATAAATGAGGAAACTGAAAGAGAGAGGTGAAATGACTTGCTCAGGATTACATAGTAATTTTTACTATACATGCTAATTACATAGTAATTAATTGTATAGTATAACAATTAATCAATAAATAATTATATATTATATAATAAATAATTATACAATTAATTAATTAAAGTTTACTATACATGCTAAATACATAGTAAGTGTCTGAGATGGGCAGGATTTGAATCCAGGTCTTCTTAGCATCTAGTCCAGTGCTGTTCACTGTACTAGCTAGCTACCCTCTAGTAGCTCATGAATTACATTCAAAATTCTTTCTGTACCTTTGGGATGTGATCAGGGATGTGTTGGACAGAGCCTATTATTAAATGTTCAGTGTGACTATTTACATCTCAGAAATTGGCAAACAGTACAAATCAGGGCTTCATGTATTGTTTTCTTAATTGTTTAGATTTAAGAAATGATAGAGAAAATGTAAACAATGCAGATTAAACTTAAAAGTACATCCTTTCCAGAAAGCCAGTTATTAATATTAGTATTGTTACAAATACACCACTGAATGTGACTTATCCGGGCTTGGTGACTTACCCTGAATGAGGGCAGCTAGGGCTCTCCTACCTGCTACTTTGCTTGGATCTCAACTCCCTCTTAAGCAATTTTTGTTCTCTCCTTTTTCATCTAAAGAACATTTTCCTTGGCAGAGGAAAAAGAAGGAAAATAAAGCGTTGAACGGCAGGCCCATCTCTTCCATAATTCTCCTGTTTTTCTTACCACAACTTTAAACATTTTGTGTGTGTGTGTGTGTATATATATATATATATGTATGTATATATACATATATATACACATACACCACACACACACTTATATTGTGTTCCCTTTAGCTATCCTTGCAAACTCCAGCTCATTTTCTGCTTTATTGCTCCTAATGCTATTCTTACATGATTCCGGCACACTTTATATCCATCCTCCATTACCTGACCTTTCTTCCATGTTTAGTACCACGTGTCTTCTAAATATCTAAATTGGTCATCTAGTCTATTTCTTTAGACAACTCCTTTTTTCTTCCTCTCCCCACTGCAATTGTCTTTTTTGTCTTCATTCTTGAGAGCTTTGCATCTCTCTATGTATGACTTCCCTGTAGAATTTTCATGGGATCCTGAACCTTTTGAAATCTTCTTTGCCAAGATCTAGGGTACCCGTCCTCAGTCCAGCTTTTTGCTGATTCATCACAAATGCTAAGATTCAATTGTCACTTTTCCTCAAGGTTCTCATCATTTCCACCCTAGCAACCTATTTTCTAGGACTGGCTATTGTTCTGTCTTGCAGCAGCAGTGGATTGAGCACTTGCCCAGGAGACAGGAAGACCATAATTCAAGTCAGGCCTCAGGTATTTACTACCTAGATGAACCTGGAAAAGTCGCTTAACGTCTTTCTGCCTCAGTATCCCCTAAAAGTGGGGGCAATAATAGTACCTCCTTTGCAGAGTTGTTGTGAAAATCAAATGAGCTGAATTTGAAAAGTGTTTTTTTAATTTGAAATTTAATTTGAAAAGGCACAGTGCCTGGATAACAGTATTACTTAATAAATGCTTGTTTCCTTCCTTCCTTTCCAGTACTAATTCCCAATTCAGTGGTACTGGAAAGAGTCCTTCTCTGGGAATGCGACCTCAGGAATCTGTCCCAGCTTTATTCTTAGTAACCATCTGACCTTGAGCAAATGTCCTCATCCACAAAATAATGCATTTAGAGCAGATGATTTCTAAGGTAACCTGTCCAGCTTTAAAATTCAATTCTGTGATTCCTTTAATTTCCCCTGACCTACATTTGATGAAACTGCTAATGAATAGTGAAATAGTCTACAAAGTCAAAAAAGAGAGATAAGGAAAAGTAGAGACCTGAATGATTCAATGTCTAGATAATCAAACCCTCTATGACTGAGAATCAACCTTATTTGACCTGCAAGGCCGTTAAGTTTTAGATAACATTCATCTCTCCTGATGTCTTTTTGGCCCTCTTTGCTACATTATTAGCATGAAAGCTTATACAGTATTAACATTAACACCAAGCCTGTTATCCTAAGTGATCCCTTAGAATGTTACACATTACTGTAAAACCTTTTTACAGTATTTTCTGTTAACTTTCTCTGTAATGGAAAACAAAATTTTAAATCTTGCTTGAGTCTGCTCCAGGAAAAATGTGTTAACTGGCAGATGTTCAAGTATAATACAGATGAATCAGTTGGCTCAACTGGTCTTAATGGGTTCCAGTTATGAATTTACTAAAAGAGGTGGAATTCTGCCCAGGTTATGAACTGTCTATATCTTTATGCTATTGAAAGCTGAATAAGAATGTCATTGAAAAGAGATCACTGGAGAGGTTGGTTGTGTAGAGCATCTTGTGTGATACACTCCCTTGTATGATATAAGCAGTTATGTTGGCTCTTGACCTAGAATATTCCTGGTTCATTAGTCTATTCAGAACTGACCACTGTATAGAAAGGTTGATGATGGCTTTGAATTTCCTCTGTCACCTCCATCTCACTTTGACCAGAGTTATTTGTAAAACTTGAAAAACATTATCAAGAGTCTGTTACGTAGAAGGTACTGTGCGAGGCACTTGAGATATAGAAATTTTTTAAAAAAGATAACCTCATGGAACTTGTACTGTAATAGAGGGGGGGAAGATGCAAAGTACAATGTGATTAGAGTCAAGGAACGGTTCAAATGAAATGCCTTAATATTTGAGAGAGATCACTTTCACCTGGGGCTATCAGGAAGGTTTCATGGAGGATGAGGTGCATCTTACAGGAAAATAGGTAAGCCCACTGTTTTCCCCAGACCAGATCTTTTGCCAGGCTTGCCTAATTCTGTTGTTGTTGTTTTTTCTGGTGACTCTTGAAGGCAATTGGGGTTAAGTGACTTGCTCTGGGTCACACAGCTAATAAGTGTCTGAAGTCAGATTTCAACTCAGGCTTTCCTTACTCCAGAGTTGGTACTCTATCCACTGCATCACCTAGCTATCCTCTTTTCTGTTTTAATAGTACCATCATTAACCAAAGCTATCCTTTATAAAGTTTCTCTTCTCTACATCTTAAAACATCTAAGTCTTTATCCATTCTCCCCACCTTTCCTTAGATCCTAGATCCTATTTTTTTGTTTGTTTTATTTGGGTTGTTTGTTTGTTTGATTTGGGGTTTTTTGCCAGGTCTGACCACTATACTTATATATGTGATACCATCCCTTCCTGGAACTTGATCAATCTGTTATATCAGACCTGCACAACTTGTAGCCCTCCAGCTACTTATAGTCCTTGGGCCTCTGGTGGCTGCCAAAGGATTCCTGGCAGCCCCAGAAAATGTAGAGGAAAACATTCTTTGTATGTAGAGGAAATCCTTTGGTGAGCTGCAAGCCACACCAGGGCCATAAGTGGTCTGTAGGCCACAAGTTATGCTGGCCTGTATTATATCCTCACCTCCAGTTTCTCCTTCTTCCTTTTCCTTACCCTCTGCCTATGACCAGACCCATGCCTCTCATATTGTTAAAAACAAAACAGAAACTTATTTTATAGATGACACCCAGAGAAGTTGTGACTTGCTCAAGTTCACATAGGTTTGTAAAAGTTAGAGACAATATTAGAGCCCAAGTCTCCACTGACTGCAGAGATCGTAGCTGGCCTAATAGTAGTCTACAACCACCGCCTCCATTTTAATATATTTTCTTTTCTCATCACTCAATTGAAATCATTCTTTTCAAGGTAAAATTATTCCTAATTATAAAATCCAGTGACCTTTTCTCATTCTCCATCTTTCTTGACCTTTCTACAGCATTTCATACTATTGACTACTCCATTCTCGTGAATACTCTCCTGTCCTTGACTTCCATGCCCCTTCCCTGTTCCGATTCTACTCTAAACCTGTTGTTCATCTTCCTCCTGCTGCTCTCTAAGGTTAGGTGCCCCCAAGGTTCTGTCCTCATTCCTCTTCTTTTCACTCTGTATTCTCTCCTTTAGAGATCTCATGTATATTTTTAAATACATGGTCTATTAGAACAGTTGGATCCTAAGAATTTTTGTAGACCCTTCCCATAGCCAAACCAGCTGTGGATAAGGAATATAAGCCACTGCAATGAAAAGACTGAAGCTTTGGATAATCAAGGCTAAGTGGGATAAACAGTTAATCAAGGCTAAGTGGGATAAACAGTTATCTCCTTTGCAATTTTTTTTCACTTTAGTTTCCTAAGCTCACATAGATTCCTGAATCTCTGCCAGGCAGCTAGACTTCCCACCCATTTCAGACAATGGATCTAGATTCTCTGCAGACATTCTCTTTTGAACAATCCTGGCATACCTAATCTCTGGTATCTGTCATCTGACTGCCCTGGCTCAGAGCTGATGTCATCTTCTTTGGCTTTAATTATTACCTCTATACCTCCAAGTCTTTTTTTTTTTCATCCTCAATCAATACCTCTAGCTCCATTTCTGCTTTCCCAGCTACCTAGTGGATTCTCCACCTGGATGTCCTTCAGGCACCTCAAATTCAATGTGTGCAGAACTGAACTCATTATCTTTCCTGAAGCCTATCCCTCCTCTCAGCTTCATTATTTCTGTTTTTGTTGATGCTGATAATAAAAAAAATGCTTTCTCATTGGCTATGGAGGAGTATTTATATAAGATTCTTTTGATTTGAATCATCTCTTCTCATTACAAATAGTTTTATTTATTCATAGGATTGTTAGTGATAAGGAGCACCTAGATAATTTTGTGATGACCAATTAACTGTATCTTGCTTTTTAAAGCTAGGACATTTGTAGAATATGCCTCCATTTTTAAAAAAAGTTAGTTTGAATTGTAAGGAAAGTATTTTATAACCTGTAAAGTCATATGTAAATGTCAGATATTATCCTAGAAGCCTGCATTTGAAGAACTAGAAGGAACCTCATATTCTCAAAAATATTCAGATGGATTTGTGATTTTATCAATGTGGCTATTCCCTCCAGTGATAAGGCTCATAACCAATCCAAACACTCCCATCCTATGGGACTCTTGTCCATCTTCTTTAAATTTGCCAGGAAGAATCCACCCAACGTGTTGCCTTTCTCTTGAAATTTTAAGAATATCAGTGGAATACAAAATCCATTGTTTATTCCACACTCTGACCATGTGACCAGTCCATCTTCTTTTTTATTCATACATTTCTTATCACATCCTTTACTCTCTTCCACCTTGTTTCTTATATGGTATAGCTTACTCCCACTAACCACATATTTCTCCATTGTTGTCATATAGAAGAGTGATATTGATTTTCAGTTATTCCAGATGCTTTAATGCTTCGTAACTTAAACCATATAATACTAGAAAGATATTCATATTAAAAATGTGGATTGTTGTTTCAGGGAGAAGAATGGATTCATTAATAGAACTTTGTCGTTTCCCAAAGGAGGAGGAGCCCATTCTTCTCACATTCAATTCTAGGCCTAGCTCATTGTTGTTTCTATAGAATTTGTCCCAGATATGTGTCCTTATGGGTTGTCTTTTGGTCGTACCTACAACTGCATGTTATAGTCTGAGCCACAAGAATTCCTGGTCCACTTAGTTTTTACAGTGAGGATGGTTAGGGAAAGCTCTTGTGCTTTCTCGTTGTTGTCATTCAGAAGGCTCTTCTCTGACCTTTGATGAAATCCACACAATGTCATCTGCAAATTGGGGCTTCTCTAAGAACTCACCATCCGTCCTTGACTGACTGTCCTGTATACTGTATCTCATCTCTGAGATTATTGTTTCCCTGTTTTATGCCTTACTAATGATCAGAAGGTCATTGAACAAGGCTTTCTCTTTTGTTATGTTTTTCAAGGAATCTTGCATAATTTTTTCATTAGTTTTTTCCCATAATTTGAAAGCATGCAAGGGTTACACCTGGTTGAAGGAAAGCTTTGAAGGTATCTTCTAAATCGACTAAATCAAATGCTTTTCTATAGACTGCAAACAGTAAGGATAGTAGGATCTTATGGTTTGCTTTAAACTTTTAGTCAACTGTTTAATGGTAAAATTTAGTAATATGGAATATTGTTTGTGAAAACCTGCTGCATGTTTCCTTCTAATCCTCCTATGCCCTGGATACATTTGTAGTTTATTCTCATAAAAACTTTAAATAGATGAGAAACTAGAAATATGTAAGTAATTATTGATCTTCCCTTGGTTCCATTTTTTATTAATTATAAGGGGGTACAAAGATTATCTAATATTAAAGATAATTCACATTTGCATAATACTGTGTGATAACAAAATAGATGTACATAAATTATTTCACCTGAGCTTTACAATTACTCAATGAGTTAGATATTAACCATAATTTTAAAGATGAGGAAACTGAGACCCAGAAAGTTGAAGGGATTTGTTACCCAGATTTGTCACTTACATTTTAAGCCACAATGTTGATGGATGTTTTTAATTACATTCAACTATTGACAAAGTTGTATTACAATTAAACGTAACATGATTCCATGTTTTACTACCATAGCTCTATTTTGCCTTTTATGATCAGTTACCTGAGCAAAATCCAACATAAACATTTGGTGGGAAGAGTTCCTAATAATCTAACAAGTCTTAACTCAAGAAAATACTTAATAGGATGACTTGGTAGCACAGTGGATAGAGTACTAGACCTGGATTTTGGAAGGCCTAAGTTCAAATGGAGCCTTAACGCTTAATAGTTGTGTGGCCCTGGACAAGTCACTTAACTTTTTTTTGGTCTCAATTTCCTGATCTATAAAATGGGTGTGATAATACCATGTTTCCCCGATAATAAGACACTGTCTTATTAATTTTTTTGGACAGAAAAACACCAGAGGGCTTATTTTCAGGGGAGGGCTTATTTTAATGAACATTGACAGCAATTTTAATAAACAGGTAAATGTGAACAAAAAAATGTACCTTTATTCAATAAGCAAATCACTGGGGAAGAACAGGATGACGCGCTCACTGCTGCAGCTCTGATGAGCGCGACCTCGGAGCGCGGCGTGGGGTTTAGGGGGGGGGGGGGAACGGTACATACAGAGGGTACCATGATGTAGCGTGTAGCGCAGGGGATCACCTTCACTACAGTAGCAATCTCAATAGGGCTTATTTTCGGGGGAGGGCTTATTTTAGAGGAATCTTACACAGTAAGGGGAGGGCTTATTTTCGGGATAGGTCTTATTATCCGGGAAACACGGTAGTACCTACCTGACAGGGTTGATGTGAGGATCAAATCAGGTAATAATTGTAAACAGCTTAGCACAGCATCTGGCAGATGGGAAGCACTATACAAATATTATCTATTATTAAATAGTTTGGTCCTTAAGTTTTATATTGGTATTGTCAGATTCTCAAGAACTTATAACACTTTTTCTCTTTTTAAGAAAGCAAGCTGTGTTTCACCAAAAATGTTGACAGGCCCTTGTCTTTCAATTTATGCTAGATGGTACAGTGGGTAGAGTGCCAGCCTTGGAGTCAGAAGAACCTGAGTTCAAATTTGGCCTCAAGTACTTACTAGCTGTGTAACCCTGGGCAAGTCACTTAATCCTGTTTGCCTCAGTTTCTTGCTCTGTAACACGGAGAAAGAAATGACAAAACATTCCAGTATCTTTGCCAAGAAAACCCCAAAATGGGGTCATGAAGAGTCAAATACAACTGAAACAACTCAATAATAACAACAAATAGAAACTATTATTTCTAAGAGATTATTTTTTGGTAGAAAGTAGTGTAGAGTTTAGAGGTGAGTTTTTTTTATTCAAATGAGATGCAGTCATTCTTTTTAAGGTAATAAGGTATTTTCTCATTCTGTCTATGTTCATTATTTGAAAGCCTATTACTTTTAACAGGCTAAGTATGGAAAATGACAAATTTTTAATTTAATATGCTGCTGCATTGTAATGCACCCTAGCTAACCTCTAAAGCTGAATGAGTTAAGCAATGTTCCTTCGAAGAGTGGAAACCATAGCTTTATCCTTCATATGTGATGTCTGTAAATACAATTATTCATACTGCAATAGAGATATGGGAGCCTGATTACTTGTAAATGCAGATATGGCTGCCATTGTTCATCTGTTTCTTTTTCCCTGATGATTGATCTAAGGTGTTGTGTCTCTTTTTCCAGGATGGAAAAAGGAATCACATTGTAGGAGCATTTTTGTTCAATAATATGCTCACATTGTTTCACCTCTCACTATCCTTTGCACTACAAGAATATCTGTGCTGCATATTGATATAGCTAATGCCACTGCTAGAAAGTACAAGGTAATTTGGTTAGAAGATAATGTAATATCTCAAGGTAGCAAAACTTAATTAAATTAATAGCTGGATTTAAAATAAGGAATGGATTTATATTCCATTTTTGATGTGGAAGATTAGCAAGGCAAAAATACATAAATTAAACAGTAGTGTTCATTTCAGTGGCATTCCTCATATCCCTTCTTTTAAGTAAATTTGATATAAGCAATTTTGTCCTTGATAAAATTTTGAATTAATTTATCTAATCTGATAACGAATCAAACACATTTTTAGGCAGGAGTATATCATTTATCAGTCATAGGCAAATGACTAGATGATCCCCAGAGTCCCTTCTGGTTCTAATATTTTCTTTCTGTGGACAGCAACTGTCCGTGTAGGCTCAGGGAATCCATAGTATCCAGAAACTTCTCTTTGCTTTTTGGGTAGAAAGGCAAATTGAATAAGAGAGGGATAAGATGACCATAGATTATGATAAGACCTAGAAGCTTTGGAGATTGTTCCCATAAAGTCACAATGCTGCTCATAAATTCCAGTATCCTGGAATGAGAATCATCACCTTTATAACTGCAAAGTTCAAAATTAAGTCATTCTGAGAAATTTGTTCCTATGGCAGAACATCTTTGATTTTAAAACAGAAGTCAGTAGAGACTGTGATAAACTTTTACTGTACATCTGGCTTTGCTGAAATGCATCTCATTTTTAAGTGAGAAATACTTATGTTATTTTCATTTTGTAAGAAGTCAGTTTGGGTAAAAATTAGTGACTGAGAGAGGCTTCTCGGAAGATGGTGGAGTAGTTCAGAAAATTCCAAGCTCTCAAGATTTTCCCCCACAGAAGAGTTAAAATAGCATCTTAAGGCGAACAAAGTGTGAGTGGGAATAAATAAGAACAGAGGCATAACTGGGTTGTCCTGGAACAATTTGAGAAGATAGGGTGAAAAATCCCAGGAGGTTTAGTCCCTGTGAAGAGTAAACACCTCCAAGCCAGGTTCTATTTTAACAGCAAACTCTAGCCCCTTAAACAAGTGGCAAGCCCTGGGGTTAGTTGGTTGAAGAGGCTGCCTCATCCCCAGCCACAGGAACTTTTACCCCCAGGATAGTGAGGGGAGTTGGGTGTCTGAGCTGGGAAGGTCTAGTGAACTTCTGCTGACCAGGAACGTCAGACCCAGCTGTGCTGCAAAGATCAGCAGGCATGAGAAGGAACCAGCACAGCTCGGTGAGTGCAGAAGCAGTGGGGCAGAGAGCCCCTGACTGTGGGCACTTACAGGAGGTTGGAGGTTTGGGTTTGGTTTTAGGCTAGAGGGAAAAACTGAAGATCTGGGGCAAAAGGCACCATTTCCCATACCCCAGGGTTAGAGGTGACTACAAGTAATTAAACTATCACCACAAAAAATGCTCAGGCAAAGGAGAAAGAATCCAACCATAGAAACCTATTATCGGAATAGAGATGACCATGGTTTGTCTTCAGAGGAGGATATTGAAGTAAAGAAACCCCCAAAGAGTAATGTCAAATGGTCATTTGCCCAAAAAGAATTTATGGAAGATCTTTAAGAAGACTTTAAAAATCAAATAACAGAGATGGGAGGAAAACCAAAAAAGAAAATAAGAATAATCCAAGAAAAACAAGAAGGATATGAAAGGGAAGTCAGCCAACTAGAAAAGGAGATCCAGAATCTTAAGGAAGAAAACAACACCTTGAAAATTAGAATTGGGCAAGGTGAAACCAGTGAAATTATAAGAGACCGGGAAATGATTAAGCAAAAAATGAATAATGAAAAAATAGAAGAGAAAGTGAAACATCTTATAAGAAAAACAACCGATTTAGAGACTAGATCAAGAAGAGAAAATATAAAAACAATTGGACTAACTCAAAGTTTCTATCAAAAAAAGAATCTTGATACAATAATACAAGAAATAATTAAAGAAAATTGTCCTGAAGCATCAGAACAAGGGGGAAAAAGTAGAAATCGAAAAAAAATCCATTGATCACTACTTGAAAACGATTCTATGAGGAAAACTCATAGGAATATCATAGTCAAATTCTGAAACCCCCAGCTCAAGGATAAAATATTAAAAGCATCAAAATTAAAACAATTTAAATATGATGGTGCCACAATTACAAATACACAAGACCTAGCAGCAGACATTAAAGGACCGTGGGTCTTGGAACACAACATATCAAAGAGCAAAAAAACTGGGGCTCCTGCCAAAAATATCATATCCTGCAAAGTTAACTAATATCTTGGATGAAAAAAAAATGGACATTTGATAAACTCTCAGACTTTCAAAATTTTGTTTAAATAATCCTGAACTTAAGGGTGGCCAGGTGGCGCAGTGAGTAAGAGCACCGGCCCCAGAGTCAGGAGACCTATGCTCGAATCTGGGCTCAGATACTTAGCACCACACCCGGAAATAACTGGCCATGTAACCTTGAGCAAGTTACTTAACCCCAATTGCTTTAAAAAAAAAAAAAAGTTCTTAATCATGTAAACTAAAAGTAAACAAACAAATTAATCTAAAAATAAATAAATAAATAAATGATCCTGAACTTAATGGATGATGCAAGATATAAGAACCATTAGAAATATAAGATGCATAACAAAGACTGTTGTTTATAAGGGATCCATAAGGCACACTGTTTCTTTTTATATATGTAAAATGTATGTCTAAGATTCTCATTAATAATTGAGTAGTTCATAAGACAGATTGGGCGAAACCTGAATATGATATGAATTTAGGAACAGCTTAAAAGAGTAATTATTTTATACAAATGAAGTGCAAGAGGAAGAATTGATACAGAGGAATTAGATGAGGGAGGAGTGCTGGTAGATCTGGTAAATGACTTTCATGAGGAATGGATTTAAGAGGGAACAATACATACATATATACTTAAAAGAGTATAAAAGTCTTCTAAATTCAGAAGAAATAAAACAGCAGGGGTATGGGGAGGGGGGAGAGGACAAGGGAGGGATCTTTAGAGGGGAGGGGGAGGGAATAGGTAAACAGGAGTATAGAATTATGGAAATAAGAGGATAGGGGAGGGATTCTTGGAGGGAGTTAGGCAAGTCATAGGAGGGCAAGGTAGTGGGAAAAAGTAAAGTAGAGAGGGCAGGAGGGATAGGAAACAAGAGATATACATATACATAAAAACAAAAATGAGGAGTAGAATAGGTTTGGGAAAGTGTGTGTGTATGTGTGTGTGTGTGTGTGTAACTACCGTGTTTCCCCGATAATAAGACACTGTCTTATTATTTTTTTTTTGACAGAAAAACACCAGAGGGCTTATTTTCAGGGGAGGGCTTATTTTAATGAACATTGACAGCAATTTTAATAAACAGGTAAATGTGAACAAAAAAATGTACCAGCAAGCAAATCACTGGGGAAGAACAGGATGACGCGCTCACTGCTGCAGCTCTGATTGGATGCAGCTCGGAGCGCGGCGTGCGTTTCACGGGGGGGACGGTGCATACAGAGGGTACCGTAATGTAGCGTGTAGCGCAGGGGATCACCTTCACTACAGTAGCAATCTCAATAGGGCTTATTTTCGGGGGGCTTATTTTAGAGGAATCTTACACAGTAAGGGGAGGGCTTATTTTTGGGATAGGTCTTATTATCGGGGAAACACGGTATGGAGAAACATACCTAAACTTTATTGTAGACTTCTGGGGGGGGGGGGGGGGGAGGGTATGTATACATTTATAGCTATAGAAAAACATATCTGCACTTTATTGTGGCCTTGAGAGAGGTTTGGGGGGAGGGAAAAAAAGAACAAAGTGAAAAAGTGCACAGCAGAGAACAAAAGAAAACTCACAAGGAAGCAAAGAAATGATGGACAGTTCTCATCACGAGTATTATTTATCGTACAGGCTTCATTGAAATGAAAATATATTGTTACATATTTTTAAAAAATTAGTGACTTAAATACCTTCTTAACACAATAACTTTTTTCTATCATCTTTTGGGAGAATTTACAAATGTTAGGTTTTTTGAAAATTCTATATTAACTTTTCAAGTGAATCGGTGTAACAAGACAAACATATACATTTAAGATCTCCCAAAAGTCTCATGCAGTTTTAAACTTTAATAGCTTAAAAGTTTTTAATGGGGGGAGGGGGAGGGGAAGGGAGTCAAGATGGCCAAGAAGCAGGTCCTCCACGAGGCTCCGGCTTCCACCTTCCCCAATCCATGTAAAAGGGCACTCTGAACAAACTTTGGAGCTGCAAAACCCACAAAATGACACAGAGAACCTAACCTGCTGAGGACAGCCCAGCAGGCTGGCAGGAATTGGCCAGCGCAGCACTTTGGGAGCCAAGCCCAGGCCCCCATAAGCCTGAGGTTTTAGCCCCAGAGTG
Organism: Petaurus breviceps papuanus; assembly: GCF_028583685.1. Taxonomy (NCBI): domain Eukaryota; kingdom Metazoa; phylum Chordata; class Mammalia; order Diprotodontia; family Petauridae; genus Petaurus; species Petaurus breviceps. The sequence continues at coordinate 863,835 of NW_027185776.1, read as the reverse complement.
GGCCTGACCAGCCGCTGGCCGGAAAGACTCCAGATCAGCAGCAGCTGTGGCCGTTTCCGGATTCATCAACACATAGATGCGAAGGACAAAGTGAGAGGTCAGTGCAGTGTGGACTTTGGGACCAGTAGCTTGGAGAGCATTGGCTTCTGCCCCCAGAGCGAGAAGCCACTGAGATGCCTTGACTTAGCCAGTGCAACATGGCAGTTTTAGCTCCTTGCCTGCAGAGTGTAGGGGGACCAAGCAGCCAGTCTGAGGGGTAATCGCTCTTGCTTTAACCTTCTTGGATCTGGATTGCAGTCTAGGGTAGAGGTCCTGGGGTGTGTGTCCAAGTTACCAGCTTGCCAGAGCATGTGGAGACCTCAAAGAGGGCACCCATCTAATACCTCCGGCAGCTGAGAAAACCCCAGCGTTTGGGACGAAAACTCCCCTGTCTGGTGACAAAGTCTTACTGTGGCAAAAAGCCCAGGGATCAAGTGACTGAGGGGCAACATGACCAGGCAAAGGAAACAAAGCAAACAGAAGAATCCAACAGTAGACTCCTATTTTGGGGACAAAAAGGATCAAAGCATGGAACAGGAAGAAGACAGTGACGTCAGAACTCCTGCACCAAAAGCTTCAAAGGATAATACGAGCTGGTTACAGGCCATAGAGGACCTTAAGAAGCAGATATGAGAAGTGGAGGAAAAATTGGGAAGAGAAATGAGGATGATGCAAGAAAATTACAAAATGAGATTGAACAGCCTGACTGAGGAAAATAACACCTTAAAAAACAGACTAACTCAAATGGCAAAAGAGGCTCAAAAAGGCAATGAGGAGAATAATGCCTTAAAAAGCCGAATTTGCCCAATGGAAAAAGAATTTCAAAAGCTCAATGAGGAGAATCATTCCCTCAGATTTAGAATGGAGCAAAGGTAAGCTAGTGACTTTAAGAGAAATCAAGATGATGTTGAACAGATCCAAACAAATGAAAGGAGAGAAGGCATGTGAAATATCTCATGGGAAAAACCACTGACCTGGAAAATAGATCCAGGAGAGATAATTTTAAAATTACTGCACTACCTGAAAGCCATGATCAAAGTAAGAACCTAGAAATCATCCTCCAGGAAGTTCTCAAAGAAAACTGCCCTGATATTTTAAAACCAGAGGGCAAAATAGGGGTTGAAAAAATCAACTGATCAACTCCTGAAAAAGATCCCAAAAAAGAAAACTCCTAGGAATATTATAGCCAGGTTCTGGAATTCCCAGATCAAGGAGAGAATATTACAAGCAGCCAGGAAGAAACAATTTGAATATTGTGGAAACAAAATCAGGATAAAACAGGATCTGGCAGCTTCTACCTTGAAGGATCAAAGGGCTTGGAATATGATATTCTGGAGTTCAAAAGATCCCAGGATTAAAACCAAGATTCACCTACCCAGCAAAACTGAGTATCATGTTTCAGGGGAAAATATGGTCATTCAGTGGAATAGAGGACTTTCAAGCATTCTTGCTGAAAAAGCCAGAGTTGAATAGAAAATTTGACATTCAGAAACAATAAGCAAAAGAAGCTTCAGAAGGTAAACAAGGAAAAGAAATCATAAACCACTTATTAAAGTTGAACTATTAACATTCCTACATGGAAAAATGATTATTGTAACTGATGAAACTTTTCTCACTATGAAAATAGTTGAAGGGAATAGAAATGTGTGTGTGTGTGTGTGTGTCTATATAGGAGGGTATACGGGCAAATGAATACTTATGTGAATGTGTATACCTGAATATGTTACAGGTATACATAGATAGAGGGCACAGGACCAAGTTAATAGATGGGATGATACTTAAAAGGTGAAATTAAGAGGTGAGAGAGGAATATAATGAGAGGAGATGGGGAGAGACAGAATGGGGTAAACTATCTCATATAGAAGAGGCAAAGGGAAAATGGTTACGATGGAAGGGAAGAATAGGAAGGCAAAAGGGAATGGGACAACCTTATTCCCATTGAATTTGGCTTGAGGAGGAGTGAAATACACACTAAATAGGGTATCTCACCCTCCAGGAGAGTAGAGGGGAAGGGGATGAGAGGGGGGATAATGGAAGGGAGGGCAGGCGGGGGGGAGGGAAGTTGGAAGCGCCCACTTTTGAAAAGGGAAGGGATCTGAGTAGAGAATAGAACAAGTGGGAGGTGGGATAGGAGGGAGGGAAATATAGTCAGTGTTTTACAATATGTCTTCTATGTTAATATTTTGCATTAGCTATACATGTACAACCAATACTGAACTGCTTATATTCCCAGTAACGGTGGGTGACAAGAGAGGAAGGGAATGAATCTGGAATTCAAAGTTTTAAAATTAAATGTTTAAAATTTTATATATGTGTTTGTGTGTGTGTATGAGTGTGTTTATATATATATATATGTATGTGTGTATATATATATATATACTATTATTAATACTATTTTATGTGTAATTGGGAAATAAGATTTACAGGCACTGGGGCATAGAGATCCACCATGCCCTACTGGAAAAGTGGAAGGGTGTATGGGAGAAGATATGGGAGAGAGCAAACTGAAGGAGTGGATATCCTGTCGGATTGCTATTTTGGGGTGGCAGGTAGGGGAAAAACGGGGAGAAAGTTTGTAACTCAAAATCTGGCAGAAATTAATAATGTAAATCAAGTTAATAAAGCATTTGAAATTTTTTTTAAAGTTTTTAATAGCTTAAAACCACACTAAGACTTTTTAAATACCCCATGTCTTATTTGATTCTGTCAGTTTTTAAAATCTGAAAGGAGTACATGAAATTTGAAAATTAACAATATTGATTAAGTATAATTTTAAATAAAATCATACATGATATCATGGATTATTCTAAGTTATAGTAGTTACAATTTAGCTTTTCTAGTTAGTTACAGAATCAAAGATACCTACAAAATAAGATAGAGAAGGAAAAGTCAAGAAGGTTACTGTAATTACATGCTTACTCATAAGCATCCACTTGCCTGAGTTCCTAATGAAACAGACAGATATGGCAAACGGAGTTTTCCACAACTGTAGAAAACAAATTTTTGAGTAGATGGATTCCACAATAAAGAGTTGAGGGCCTTACTCCCAGGGATTCTGCAGTGGTGGAAACAATGGTGTTTCCTCCATTGGTAAGTACAGTGCTTCTTGGTATTTCCCAAGAGATCCTGATGCTGAAGATGTATGCCTGCTATCTGGGAGGCAGAAAGATCCCTATGATTCCCTTCCTTAGTTTCTTAGGAAGTTTGCCTTAACCTTATGACTGATGGAGCCAGATTTTGATGGACAAACTTGCCCCTCCCATTCTAAGGGATTGTGGTAAAGGGAAACAGAGGAACAGCATGAATAGGGCAGACGGAGCACTGAGTCTACCACAGAGCCAGAGATGGCAAAAAGCTGGAAACGAGGATGTGGAAGCAGCTCTGGAAGATTGTCAGGGCCAGACTCCAAGAATGGGGCTCTGTGGGCAGATCCTCATTTCCCATCTCTCTTTAGACTCCCTCCTCCCAAAGCCTTTCTTAAGAGTGTGCAAGGCGTATCTCTGTTCCTTAAAAAGTTGTTTACCTTTCTGTTTATTTTATCCCTAAATCAACACCTGAGATAAACTTTGCATTTCTAATCTACGTGTGTTACTGAACAAATTCAGCAGGCAGTGTCTGAAAGAATAGAGAGATTTAGAGAATAGAAAGCATTGCTGTTGTTTTGTTTTCTTTGGGTAGGGAGAGGAGAGCAGTGACCCGCTGGCTGGGGGCTGCAAACTGAAAAAAAGGAGAATTATTGATTCATTTTTGCAATTTCCCTGGACACAAAGAAAAAAACCTACTGAAATCCATCTACTCAATAAGTCACCTACTCACTATTTCCCTTCTCATTGTTTTCTGCCCTAAATACCACTATCTGAGATACTTCTAGAATCTCTTCTTATACATATCTTTAAAAATTTTAGTTCATCAGTTAAGTTCCCTGTGCTGACATGTTAATCTCTTCTCCATCATCAAAATTATTTTTGAATGTTTGAAATGTAAATTTCATTCTTGACACCTACCCATTCCTCCTGGACCAATATCCCGTATAAAATATTAGACCATTAGATCCTGCCTGTCTGTTGGCTGAACACCTAGATATCTATTCTTCCAAAATCTTGAGTGTATGTTTACATTTGAAAATTAAGGTAAAGTGAGACAGTGGTCTGTGTTTGATTCATTTATTAGTTAATCTAGCAGTAACTAATAAATTGGTTTAGTGGCCTCTCAATGACCAAAGACCCTAAGGTAGGGTTTACTAACCTTCATATGGTTTGGGGGAATACATGACAACAAAGAACAAAGGTAGGTGGGGAAAATAATTCAGTTGTTTACAAGGCTGGCAGCATCATGGAAGTAAAGAAAACATGATAGGCTGAAAATTGGGAATGGGGAGCTCACAATAACCCCCTCCTTCCCTCTTGTGACTAAGAAACTGTCATTGTTTGAATCCAAGGTTAGACATAGTGGACCAGACTCCTTTGGATAACAAACCAGACATCCTTGAAGGAAAACATCAGGGTAGTAGACCACACTCCCTCCACCTACATATCTCAACAATAACAGATTTCCTTGAGGCAGAAATAGAACAGTGAGTAGCAGGAGACTCAAATTTCTAAACTTGGCTTATAGGCAAAGAAACAAAGAAAGGTGGGCTGAGCAATCACACAAAATGGGGCAGTAATACAAAATAGAATTCTTCAAATAGTAAGCCAGATTTCCTTAGGAACTCTTCTAATTTTTAAAATATATTATAAAATAATAGTTTTAGATGTGGAAGGAGACTTATTTTACAAATGAGAAAGCTCAGGTCAATAGAGATTAAGTGATTTACCTAGGATTACATAACTGACAAATCTGACTAGAAAGGGTTCTTTTGGACTGCTACTCATTTCTCTATGTAACATCATTGATTTAGGATTATATTCTCTGTTTTTATAAAAATGGAACCTATTTAAGTAACTCCCCTTCCTTAGTTGGTAGATTTCAGTGTTATATATTTCTGTCCTGACAACTTTGCAGGAAAAAAATGAGTAGTTGTTTTGTTTTGTTTTTTGATGGTGTTTAAATACCAGTCATTTTCATGTATAAATGCAACAGGGGAAAATAAAGTGGAAGCTTCTTAAGAGCAAGAAATGTTTTTGCTTTCTCTTTGTGTCCCCAGTGATGAGTATAGTACCTTGTAAATAGTAAACATCTAATAAATGTTTGTAATTAATTGATACATTTGATGAATTTTATGGCAGGTTATTCTGTAGTAAAATACTTCTATTTGACATAAACAATATTTTGGAGCGAATAGGTGCATTTAAGTATTTTATTTTAAAATTAATACCTAGAAGAAAAGATTTGCAGAGACCTTAAAGTACATTGTTTAACTTTTTTTTTTTTTTTTTGCTTTTTGGAGGACAATTGGGGTTAAATAACTTGCCCAAGGTCACACGGATAGTTTTTGTGTTAAGTGTCTGAGACCAGGTCCTCCTGACTCCAGGGCCGGTGCTCTATTCACTGTGTCACCTAGCCACCCCAATTGTTTAACTTTTTAAAAAAATTTATTTGCCTTATTTGAAAAATAAAATGTAAATTTTAATCATTTTGTTTTTGTGCTGATACATAAATACTGTATCTTAGAATTTATGTAGCTATTAATGTTTTTAAAGAATTTGCTTCTCATAGTGTATGACCTTTACTTTTTCAAAACACCATTCATTGTGTGCTGCCTGCAAAAATGTTAATTTCAATAATAGCAATTCAAGCTCCCAAACATTTTAAATAGGCTCTGTTAAAGAGTCAATTTAATGAACAAGGTTAATGAAGGAGTCACAGTTTCATTTCATTAGCAACCACATATTTAACTAATTTGTTTTCCCAAACATTTTCCTTTCTAGTTGTTGGCTTTTAAAAATTTTTAAATGTTGATTTATTGGGCAGGATGCTAGACTTCTATGTTTGAAATGTCTGAAGAAATACATGTAATAGATACTGAAAAATGGATAAGATTAGTAATGCCTTAACAAGGTCTGGCAATTCCAGTCTTTTTTTGTGGTGATTTATCATCTGTTGATATTTGGAGAATATGTCCAAGTATTTCTAAACATCATTTTGAATAATTATCAGTTTAAAACTTTACCCCAGTAGGGGCAGCCAGGTGGCTCAGTGAGTAAGAGCACCGGCCCCAGTGTTGGGATGACCTGGAGATCGAATCCCGGGCTCAGATACTCAGCACCACACCCAGAAATAACTGGCCGTGTAACCTTGAGCAAGTTACTTAACCCCGATTGCTTTATTAAAAAAATAAAAAAATAAAAAACTTTACCCCAGTGACCATTTTCTGTACTTCAGCAAACATCTATTAAATATGTAATATGAAGGTGCTTACTCTCAAGGAGTCTACAGTCTAGTAGAGGGTATAAGATATTTTAATCATAATGATTCATTTGTGTATAGTGCTTGAAGATTTTCAGAGTACGTTTCTCACAACCTTATGGGGTAGCTAGGGCAAATTTTATGATATTGTTACAGATGGGTAAACTGAGTTTTTGAAAGATCAAGAACTCTGCCCATGTATATAATGCAAATTAAAATATAGTAAATTTACAGGGTTGGGGTAGAAAGGGTGAAGGGAAGGGAAAGGAATGAACATTTAACACTTCTTATGTGCCGGGCAAAAAAATTTCACCAGGTAGAGAAATTTAAGGAGAGTCTCTTCCAGTGACAGAGGAGGATATATACAGAGGGCATCAAACAAAATTTGGCAAATGGCAAGAAGTTCAGTTGGACAAGAACAATGAATGCATAAAGACCAGTAAGGTAAGACCAGGCTAGACAAGTAGATTAGAGCTGCCACATTGTGGAAGACTTTTGATTCCAAGAAGAATGAGTTTATGTTTTGTTTTTTGGGGTTTGTTTGGTTTTTTTTTGCTTTTTGGCGGGCAATTGGGGTTAAATGACTTGCCCAAAGTCACACAGCTAGTTTTTGTGTTAAGTGTCTGTGTTCGGATTTGAACTCAGGTCCTCCTGATTCCAGGGCCAGTGCTCTATTCACTGCGCCACCTAGCCACCCCAAGTTTATGTTTTATTTGCTTTGTAATAGGGAGCTACTAAAAGTTCCCAAACAAGAAGGATATGATTCAGTTTATGCAGTAGGAAAATTACTCTGGCAGTGTCCTGAAAGGACAGACTGAAGAGAGTTGATTTAACCATAAAATACTGTAGCAGAAATACTGTAGCATATCAGAGGATTCTTGAAGTGAATCATTTCTCTGGTGCAGAAATTTGTCCCAGCAAAGACTGCAGCCCTTTCATGCATTACTGAATGATCTTCATCGATTGCTCTAAGGAAAAAAAAAATCTTTGCCTAGAGACCAATCTCCTAGTGCATTTAGCTAAATGCCCAGCTATATTTAGCTAGTCTGTTCTTCAGATGCGAGGCACACAACACATTACTGAGTCCATATCTGAAACTTTCTAGATCTTTCAGGGCTATCTTCCACTGGTCCAGCCTTTGAGAATCTGTACCACAGTGAAGTGCAGGAAATAGGACTTTAGGGGAGGCCAGGAAATACAGTTAAATCATTATGTTCACATATTTGTATTACTATAAAACATTTCAAAAGAGGAAAATTATGGAATGATTTCTTTGTCTTTCTTCCTCTCATTTTGCTGTGCTTTATTAAAAATTGAAATTAATTCCTAATTTTTTAATATTACCAAAAGTAACAAATTCAAATTCATGTGATGATATCAAGAGATGCAGAAAAAGCCTTTGGCAAAGTGCAATAATTGTTTATGCTAAAAAACCTTACAAAGCATAGGCATGGAAGGGTCTTTTTTGGGGCAATATACTAAAATTCATCTATTTAAAAACTAAAAGCTGACACTAAATGCAATGGGGAAATACTAGTAGCTTTTCCAACAAATACAGAAATAAAAACATCATTTTCCTTTCTCATCTGTTATTTGACATAGTTCTAGAAATACAATAGCAATAAGATAAGCAAAAAAAATAAAAATAAAAAGGTATAAGGATAGGCAAAGAGGAGACAAAACCATGCCTATTTGCTGATGAAATGATAGTTTACTTAGGAAATCCTAGAGAATAAGCAAAAAAACTAATAAAGATAATTAATGACTTCAGTGAAGTACCGGGTTATAAAACCCACAAAAGCCAATAGCATTTCTATATAGCTATAACAATCCAGGAGGTAATAATAGAAAGGGAAGTACAATTCACAGTAACTATAAAACATATAAAATATCTGGGAGTCAATCTTTAAAAAACAAGCACAACACCTACAACAATACAATGCAAAACATTCCTTAAAAAAATAAGAAGAATTTAAATAATTAGAGATATTCAGTGTTCATGTTTGCACTGTGTAAATATAATTGTACTAACTGAAATTAATGAATAGTTTTAGTGCAATATCACTCAAAACTACCAAGGGAATTCTTTATGGAATTAAACAAAAATAATAATAAATTTTATTTGGAGGAACAAATATTAAGAATATCAAGTGAAATAATGGGGGGAGGGAAATCAAAACAAAGAGGAGATAGCATTTCCAGACTTCAAAATATATTATAAAATAATGATCATAAAAATTATTTGGTATTGAAGGCAGGTAGGTGGCACAGTGAATGGAGTGCCAGTCCTGGAGTTAGGAAGATCTAAGTTCAAATCCAGCCTCAGGCTCTTACTAGCTGTATGACCCTGGGTGAGTCATTTCACCTCTGCCCACGTTTCCTCATTTGTAAAAGTAGGGACAATAATAGAACCTACCTCCCAGGGTTGTCCTGAGCATCAAATGGGATAATAAATATAAAACATTTAGTACAGTTCCTGACAGAGTGGGAGCTATATAAATATTAGCTAATATTATTATTAAAATAGAAAAGCAGACCAATGAAACAGGCTAAAAAAGGAAGAATTTGAAAAAAATTTATCTCAATAACCCAGTGCTTGATAAACTCTCAAACATAAATAACCTATTAAAGAATTCTCTATTTGATAAGAATTGCTAAGAAAACTGGAAATCAGTCTGGCAGAAATTATATCTACACTAGTATCTTACATGGTGTAACATAACTCAAAATGAACATGTGACCTGAATAATAAAAATATGCCAAAAAAATTAGTAGAAAACTAAAGGAGGTACTTTTCACAACTGTGGTTAAGGAGTGACTTCTTAATCAAACAAGCAAAAGATAAAATAAATAATTTCCATAACATGAAATTGGAAGACTTTTTGCACGAACATATTTAATGTAGCTATGTTAAGAAGGGAACAGGTCAACAAGGAAAAATGTTTTTATCAAATATCCAAAATAAGACTCTCATATCCAAGATATACAGGCAATTAACAGAAATATTTAAGACCAAAAGCTATTCTCCTAAAAGATAAGTTGTCGAAGGATATGAACAAAAAGTTCTCAAAAGAATTACAAACATTGGGGTGGCTAGGTAGCACAGTGAATAGAGCACTGTCCCTGGAGTCAGGAGAATCTGAGTTTAAATCTAGCCTCAGACACCTGTGTGACCTTGGGCAAGTCACTTAACCCCAGTAGCCCTCCAAAAAGCAAAAAAAAAAGAATTGCAAACATTGAGAACTATAAATGATGTAAAAATAGAAGGTTATCAGTACAAATTTATTTTTTGTGCGTTTTTTACTTTTTTTATTTTGGGGGGGGAGAGGGAACGTAGGGCAATTGGGGTTAAGTGACTTGCCCAAGGTCACATGGCTAGTTCTTTGTGTTAAGTGTCTGAGGCCGGATTTGAACTCAGGTCCTCCTGAATCCAGGGCCGGTGCTCTATCCACTGCCCTACCTAGCTGCCTCTACAAATTTATTTTTAAAAAAGAAATGAGATGTTAGGAAGTGGGGCAATTTTGGGGGTAGCTGATGATTTGGGATTTAGTAAATTCTGTTTTGGACATATTTGACTTTGAGAAATCCAGGTAAAGATGTTAGAAATACAGAATAGAAGTTCTGGTGAGATATGAGAGTTCAATTTGTAGGGCATCATCTGCATAGAGATGAAAAGTTTAATTCATTGAAGTCATTGTAGTCATGAAAACAGAGCACAGAGAAGGAAAAGAAAAGAAGGGTATACATATATACATGCATACAAACACACACTTTGAGTGTGAGTTATGCATGATGATTCAGCACAGGCTACCTAGTATTTACATAGGTAAGAGAACTAGAATTGAATAATGTTACAAAAACCCAGGAAGGAAGGACTTTGGGAGAGAAGGCATAGTATCAAAAACTTCTGAGAGGTCAAGATGCACCTTCTGTTTCTTTGTTCTAAAATTACATATTTTATATTTAAGATTATTCTAGGATTTGGGGAACAAGTTCATGTTTACCCTAGACTGACCTTTTATTCAATTCAATTCAACAAACATTTATCAAATTCTATGTCCAGCATGCTTGCAGAAAGGTAAGGAATTTAGATAAGACAGTGTCTGCCCTCTTCAAGCTGTCAAAGGAGAGTTTTAGTATGGCTACTGCCATTGGCTTCACGATAGTAGGTCACATCACTAGCTGGGGTTTGCAGTATTTAGCTGACATCAAACTTTAGCTCAGGTGATTAACTGGTTAGTGATAAAAGAATTTCTGGCTCAGCTTTATTAACTTTATTTACTTATGATGAGCATTTTCTGTCACTAACCATAACTCTTAGTATTCATGGTTAGTCTGCAAATCCCAGTTAAAACCTCTAGTCTTTGCTGATAAGTTTATTATTTTACCTGATGTATATCTTCCCCCTCTGCTATCTGTTATTTGATGTGTAAATCTTTACCTTCCCCTTCTGCCCTCTGCAAAATCCCATTGTAGCCATCCTGCCTGGTAACTAAAACCAATAAAAGGTTGCTGAAAACATTGGTTGGGTCCATTGGTTGTCATGTACCATGGGACGATGCTTTACGAGTACAATAAACTAGTTATTAAAATATCTCTGCATGTTGATAAGCATGATTGGCAGCAGTACCTACAGTGAATCCTTGGACAATTTTTTATGTCTTGTAGTGTGAGAACACACACAAAAATTAACCAATACAAAAAAACATCAGGACATTAGAGGATTTCAAAGCAAAATGCTTATAAAGGTCTGCGGAGGGTTAGGTTAAGATTTCGTGGTGGAAGAGACAAGATGGAGTCAGGCTTTAAAAGATGCATATGAATTCCACAGACAAAGAGAGTTGGAGGGACATTCCTAGACTCAGAAATTTAGAATTCAAAGGGACCTTAGAGGCCACCTAGTCCAACACTTTCATTTTACAGATGATAAAACTGAGGCCCAGGGCTGTTAAGTGCCTGCAATAATACATATTTCTAAGGCAGGATTCATATCCAACATCTCTGACTATAGTACCACTTCACACATAGTATCACTGTCACACATCCCCCATATATAGGCTTCAAGGGATGCTTCACAGGTAAAAAGTACTCTAGATTGGGGTGGCCAGGTGGTGCGGTGAGTAAGAGCACCGGCCCTGGAGTCAGGAGACCTGGGATAAGTTCCGGCCTCAGATACTTAGCACCCACACAAAATACCTGGCCGTGTAACCTTGAGCAAGTTATTTAACCCCAATCAATTGCTTAAGAAAACAAAAAGTACTCTAGATTGCCTGAGATACAAGTTCTATGGAGGGAAATGAAATGAGTAAGGCCAAAAAGGTGATGTGGCCCCAGATTATATAGGAACCTAAAAATCATACAGAGAACTTTGAACCTTACACAGAGCAAAATAGCCCTGGGCCTCAGGAGGTTTTTTTGTTTTGTTTTGTTTTTTAAGAATGCCTTTGTAGTTTTCAGCTAGCCTTTGTCTTTCCAGAATGAAAAATCCTAATTGTTTTCATCTTTCTTCACCACCGAACCCATTGTCTCTTTGATTCAATTCAACAAACATTTATTAAGTGCCTTACTATTATATAAGGTATTGTGCTTAGCATTTAGGATTCAGAAATGATCATTTCAATTACCCCCTCTCAGGCTTCTCTGTCTCTGTTCTTTCGCCTGAGATGTTACAATAAGAAATACATTCAGAACTTCAGCTATTGATACTCAGTTTTTAAAGTCTAGAATAATGCTAGCCATTCTTTTTCCTTTGAGTACTCTCCCAGATGATGTCCAGAATTCTGTTGGCCCTTTTTTTTTAAAAGAATTCATTAGATGATGTCTTCAGAGAGCAGTCGTAACTGATTATCATCCTCTATAAGAATAATTTGGATCACTTCCCTTCCAATGAAATGAAGCAATCTGCTACTTACTATAAGAAAACACATTGTAGCTTCAAGGAAAGCTCCTGAATGTTAACACATGTGCCAAAATATGATGCAGATGTTTAATGTCTGACTAAAATATTGCCTTCTCCTCCTTAGTCACCTGTCTTTAATTCTTTGCCTAAGCTAGCGTTCTATATACCACCTGTTTGTAAGAATGTGTTTATAATCTGTTGTCTTTTCTGAATTTCTGGAGTATATGCGAGAGCAGAGGCTTTTACTAGTATCTCTTAATAAATGCTTTAGTGATTCCCAGGGTATTTTATATTAGGCAAAATACTACTTAAGTTATGTCATGACTAAGGGTTTAAATAAGTATAATGAAGGAGAATGAATGGAAATATCTAGTTATGACCTTTTGGAGGAAAAAACTTGTTTTAGCATTGTGTTTATTTACACAGGCCTGGAATATTTAAAACACTTTATGAATATGGAATCAGGTGCAGCCAGTTGTGAATCAAGACATATGCTCCTTCATAAGGAGATTTGTTAAAGACAGCAAAATAAATTAATTCTATCTGGATGCAATCTGTTTGCCTGAGATATTATATTTGATTTTCATTAGATCTGAAAAGAGTAGAGTTGCCACCTGTCAGGTTTTCATTGAAAGCATAGGAAATGAAGGAACCTAGGTTTTAGAGATTTGTAGCTGGAAGGGACCTCAGAAGTCATCTAACATAAAGAAAGTGAGGCCAAAACAGATTAAGTTTTTTGCCCAAAGTGGTCATTGTAGAGAAAAAAACCGTGCCCAATATCCAGACTGACCTTTGATTCAGACACTTCAGGTCAAGTCAATAAATTGTGTGTGCGTTTGTATGTTTTGGCAAGACAATTGGGGTTAAGTGATTTGCCCAAGGTCACACAGCTAGTAAGTGTGTCAAGTGTCTTAGGTCAAATTTGAACTCAGGTCCTCTTACTTCAAGGTAAGTGTTCTATTCACTGTGCCACCTAGCTTTCCCAATAAACATTTTTAAACACCTTCTGCATACCAGGCAATATGCTCAGCACTGGGGATACAAAGACAAAAAGATCATCTCTGCTCTGAATTTTCTGATTCTTTGTCCCTTTGCCAGTCTTCTTGATCTGCCCTAACACATCAAGCTGGTGAAACTAGGCAAGAGGCTATATGAGTTCTATAAGGACAGGCTAAAGAAATTAAGATTCATCCAGATGTGTGAATTCTTTCCAAATAGTCTAAAAAATCAAGAGGGGCACAGATAAGGATATGGAACATGAGCTTTACTAAAAGCTCAGAATTAAAATAAATAAATAAATAAAAATATTAGCAACAACAAAAAAAATAAATAAATAAAAGTAAGGGGGTGGCTAGGTGGCTCAGTGAATAGAGCACTGGCCCTGGAGTCAGGAGGACCTGAGTTCAAATCCGGCTTCAGACACTTAACACAATATCTAGCCGTGTCACCTTGGGCAAGTCACTTAATCCCAATTGCCCTCCAAAAACAAACAAACAAATAAATAAAATCTCAGAATTCAACAGTGAAGGAGAGTGTCCCTTCAAGCTTGAAAGAGATCCATTAAGTAGTAAAAGAAAAGAAAAAAGGAAGCATAGGTAGGCAGAAGTCTCTCTACAAGTAAAAAGAAGTTACAGGTCTTACATACTTAAGAAGTCTTACCACTTCCTGGTATCTCCCCTACACCTTGAGCACATAGTCTTAAAGGTAAGGCTCTAAGAGGAGGAGCTGGCAGATCCAAACCCATTCTTTAACAGAAAAGATTATAAACTAGAATTTAGGAGGTTTCTTTCCCTTTTTTAAGGAATATTAGTTAATTTCCTCTTTCAATATTCAGTCTGATTCTCCATCTTTGTGGAAGGAAGTCCTCTGTAGATATCTTTGGGTATGGGGAGAATGTTTCCCCAATGCAAGAACTTAGACAATCCATTTTCCAAAGTATGTTTTATATCACTTAAAGCCCCCAAAGGAAAATTAGTCTGATTTTGGACTAAAAATAGAAATAATGATATCTGTTCAGATCAAAGAAAAGTCTAAACTGACATTTAGACTAAAATCTGACATTCACAACTCTCACACTTGGGACCCACACATTTTTTCAGTTTTTTTCTCCTGCTTCCCTCAATGAAGTTCTCATAACAATTCATTTGTCATTGTTCAGTCATTTCAGTCATGTCCAACTCTCTCTGACACCATTTGGGGTTTTCTTGGTAAAGATACTGGAGTGGTTTGCCATTTCCTTCTCCAGCTCATTTTACAGATGAGGAAACTGAGGCTAACAGGGTTAAGTGACTTGCCCAGGATCATATAGCTAATTAAGTGTCTCAGGCCAGATTTTAACTCAGGAAGATGAGTACTGCTGACTCCAGGGCTGGTGCTGTATTCACTGCGCCACCTGCATGACCCTAAAGCAATCCATACATCTGTTATTACAATTTTATATTCTTTCTCTATAATGAAAGCATAAATAGGGTAATGGAATTAGAGTCAAGGTTCAAATCCTACTTCAGATACTTAATATGATCCTGGACAAGAAACAACTTCTCTGAACCTCATTTTCACCATCTAAAAAATGGGTTGGTTAATAATAGCACCTCCCTCCAAAGGTTGTTGTGAAGATGAAATGAGATTATACAAAGCACTTTTCAAATGTCAGTGTTCTATACATGTCAGCTCTTTTCATCCATTATACTTTCCTGCATTATAATTATTTACCACCTGTTTTATCCTCCCTAGTAGACTTGAGTCTCCATCAAGGACAGAACAGTTGTTTTTTTTTAATATATTTGGTGTTCTCTTCAGTGCTTTACATAGCAGTACCTTGTCTACAGTAGATATTCAAAATATTTATTAGTTGAATGAATGAATCATATCTCTGTTTCTTAGTTTGTCATTTTCATTGTTTTCAAATGAATATTCAGTTAAATTATATGCTAGTCTATACCCTCCCCAGAAAATAAATAAGCAAGACCTCTTTTAATACTTAAAAAAATACTACTATTTCATAAATAAATCACCATTCCTATGATAGTATAAAAGAATCTAAAACCATGCAAAGGGAAAAAATGGTTTAAGTTTTTCTGGCATTGTGGCTTTTTTTCCTACTAGATGAGACGTAATTGGGTAAAATGAACTATAACTCAATTTAAAAAATAAGTTAAATTTAAATTTATAGTTGAAGAAGAGGGTGGTTTTAAAAGCTTACCACCACAGTGGCGGCTAGTGGCACAGTGAATAGAGCACCGGCCCTGGAGTTAGGAGGACCTGAATTCAAATCTGGCCTCAGGCACTTAACACTAGCTGTGCGACGTTGGGAAAGTCACTTAACCCCAATTGCCCTGCCCTCCCTTCTCCAAAAAGCAAAAAAAAAAAAAGCTTACACCACAGCAAATGTCATAGCCAAGAAATATAGCATGTTTATGGAAAGTATGGAAAGAGTTAGAAGGACCTGAGTTTAAATCCCACTTCCTATACTGACTAGTTGTGGATCCATGGACTAGCCACTTAATCTCTCCAGGCCTACTGGTCTAGTTCTGAGCAGAAATACCTCTATAGTCCTGTCTGTTCCTTGCCTCAAAGGGTTGTTGTGAGGATCAAATGAGATAATGTTTGCAATGTGCTTTGCAAATCTTAAAGCTCTATATAAATGTCAGTTATTAATACCTAAGGTAAAGATAGAGTGGAAGAAAGTAATTGCAGATACTGATAATACCAAAAAGAAACTAAGCTCAAGAATTCAAAGGAAAAAAAAAACAGGTAAGTAAAGCTAAATTTCTTGCATAGGTCTGTTTCTAAGGTCCCTAAATACAAATACAAGAGAAGAGACAAAAAAGCAAAGAATAAAAAAGAGAATCACAAAGGGGAAGATCCATCCTGTCCATTAGTGTTTAAATGAAACATGGTAGGGAATAGAAAAAAGGAACTAAATAGCCATAGACGGTTGAGAAATGATCAAAGGAACCACAGTGCAAGAACTATGCTTTTATAAAAAGGAAGATCTACAAGAAAGAATAAAGTTCAATGTGGGTCAGTCTTGATGTGGTAAAAAGTAAGGAAGAGAAATGAGACAAAGTAAAAAATGTTCAAAGATAATATATATCTCTGTTAGACAAAATCTTAGCAACAAGCAATAAAAGGGGGAAATGGATGAAAAAGGAAGTAATAAATGTAGTTAAAAGAAGACGCGTCTTATACAATCAGGGATAAGGTGAAAATGAGAAAAGCAAAGACGAAGAATGAATTCAGACTTCAAAGCAAGTTAAGATAAATGTTCTTGTTTTGTTAATGGTCTTTCAGGAAGATTTTTTATTTATTAGATATCAAATTATGATATAAAGAATATTCCTAAAAAGCAGATAGTTTGATTACTATTAATAAATAGTATGCTAACATAACTGATATTTAAATTTTTAGTGTTTTTATATATTTTAAGAGAATCCATTTATAAATTTTTTAAATAGACTGTTATTAAAAAGATTGTGTTATTCAGTCATTTCAGTCATGTCTGACTCTTTGTGCCCCTGTTGGAGGTTTTCTTGGCAAAGCTACTAGAGTGGTTCGCCATTTTCTTCTCCAGCTTATTTTACAGATGAGGAAACTGAGACAAACAGGCCTAAAAGTGACTTACTCAGGGTCATACAGCTAGTAAATATCTAAAGCCAGATTTGAACTCAGGTCCTCCTGACTCCAGACCTGGCACTCTATTGACTGTGCCATCTAGCTGCCCCACTGAAAGGATATTACTACACATTCTTCAAGGAATAGCTCAAATAATAACTCCTTAATGAAGCCTTTTCTAATCCTCTGCCTCTATGCATTCTTCCCTTCAGCTAACAGAATGACATGGTATCAGATCTACAAAAGAGCTCCATGGTGACATCAGTCAAACCCTAACTTGGGCTGGTTTTTCCTCTCTAACATTCCAAATAAATCATTTCTTTCCAAGACAACCCGTTTCCCTTTTGGACAGTCATTATGAGGAAGTTTTTTCCTTCTTTGAAGCTTCTACTCATTGCTCCTAATTCTCCCATCTAGGGCCAACCAAGCAGTTGTTGATTAGAAAAGTCTAATCCCTTTTCCCCATCACATTGCTTCAAATAATTGATGACCCAAGTCATGTTCCCCTTATGGAATCTCTTCTCCAAGCCAAACGCCCCTAGTTCCTTCAACCAATCCTTATGTAGCATGGTTTTCAGTCCCCTTACCATCCTGGTCTCTACCTGCTCCTACTGACAGCCTCATCTTATACTCTTTCCTCACCACAGTTAATATCTTCTTAGATATTTAGATATTCCCAAGAGAAGTACAACTCTTAAAAAAGAAAAACCTCAAGGTTTTGTGGAAAATTCTGCCTCTTAAGGCTCTCTTCCCACAAATTCTATACACATAAAGTTATACTGGCTCCTGATTGGCCTTTCACCCTGTCCTTACCCTTTGGAAACATTGGTCCAAGCAACACTCAACCTTTTGGCAGATCATGAAATGTTAACTCTTACTACTTAGCCTCTTGACATCCCTCAAGGACTGTCTTATGGATAGACAGGAGAAGTTGCCATCCACCTATGAGGTTCCCTGCTGCCTAAATTTATCAGTTCACCAACAGTACCTAAAATCTATCCTTGGAGCTTCAGCCCTTCCTGTTAACAAATGACCCCTTCGAAAACTATCAAAGCCTCCTAGGAAGCATAGCCTGTTTAAGCCTTTATTTGTCAGTTGTACTATAAGAGCTTTCTCCTCTAAGCTCTTTTGTTTATAGTTATAGCGTACAGAACACTTTATATCTCTCTTATGGGTTATTTTTCCTATTAGACTAATGTCCTTATGTACCAAGACAACTTCTTATGCATTCCCACATAGCACCTGGCACTGGTCCTTGAGCACGGTAGGGTAAAGAACTAGACTTGTGATCTGAACTATGTCACCATTGGTGGAGTCTTTGGACTTAGTTCTTTTCCAAGAGATAGAACTTGAATCCAGGTCTCCGTGGCTTTGAGGTCAACTCTCTATCCACTGTGCCATGCTGGCTCTCCCACATAGTAAGTGTTCAATAAATATTTGTTTTATGAGATTGATATTTTCTAAATACAATTTGGAAAAACAATGGACAATGGCATCCATTTTTAATTGCTTATTTTGCTTAAATATTGTCATTTTCCTCCTCCTTATGCTATTTTTTGTATCCCTTCCCTTTCACAGCTAAGCTTCTTTCTGGAAGAATATTTCTATATTCTATATATTCTAATATTTCTTTATTCTTCAGTACTTATTTCCTCTACTTTTCCTCTCACTTATCAGTCTCTTAGAGTTTGGCTTCTGATGTTATCACTCAACTGAAAATATTTTCTCTGAAATTATTCATAATCTCTTAATTGTTAAATCCAGTAGCCTTTTCTCTGTCCTTACACTTCTGAACTCCCTGTTGCTTTTGACGTTGTTGATCACTCTTCTCCTGAATATTCTCTCCTCTTTGAGTTTTTGTCATGTTCTTCTCTTTTGGCTCTCCTTCTACTGGTCTTGCTGCCCCTTCTCCATCTTCTTTGCTGTATCACTTTCCACGTTCTGCCTGCTAACAATGGTTGTACCCTAAGATTCTGTCCTCAGCTCTCTTCTTTCTATATATTCTCTCTCAGTGATCTTATCGTATCTCTGTGGTCTAGTCCTGGATCACAACCAAGGTCATTTGACTTCCTCACTTTGGCAACTGATTTATATACCATAGAATCAAAGAATTTTACAGTTGAAAGGGACCTCCCAATGCAACCTTTTCCTGAAAAGAATCAGTACAATAGCATACACAAGTGGTCATTCATTTCAAGCCTCTACTTAAAGACCTCTAGTAAAAAGGACCCTACTACCTCCCAAGACAAGTCATTTCACTTTGAGACGGCACTAAATTTTTGGAAGTTTTTTCTTGATATTTAGCTTTAAATTGCCTCACTGAAACTTCTATGCTTTGATCCTTCCTTCTTGAGCCAGA
Organism: Petaurus breviceps papuanus; assembly: GCF_028583685.1. Classification (NCBI taxonomy): domain Eukaryota; kingdom Metazoa; phylum Chordata; class Mammalia; order Diprotodontia; family Petauridae; genus Petaurus; species Petaurus breviceps. The sequence goes on along the minus strand of NW_027185776.1, from coordinate 844,576 downwards.
AAGAATGTGTCTAACCCATTCTACAAAATAATTCTTCAAAAAAAAATTGAAGATAGCCATCATTTTGCATCTGAGTCTTCTATTTTTTCCCAACTCAAACCCATCTCCTTTAATCAGTCCTCGCATGGACTTGAAGTCTTTCACCATCCTGGTTTACCATCTCTGGATGCTTTCCAGTTTATCAATGTTCTTTCAAATCTGTGTTACTCAGAACTGAACAAAATCATAGAAGTTGAGAATTACAAGGGACCTCACACTCTAGCTGATAAACAGAAGTAATAACTGCTGTATCATCATCATCATCATCATAGCTAGCATTGATTTAATGACTCACGGTTGCAAAGATCTTTAAATATGTTATCTCATTTGATCCTCATAACAGACCTGGGAGATAGTTGCTGTTATTATCCTCATTTTACAGAGGAGGAAGCTAAGGAACAGAGAACTCCATGACAAGTATCTGAGACCAGATCTGAGCTCATGTCTTTTGTATTCCAGGCCCAGAACCCTATATACTATAGCACAGCCTTTGCTTGAAAATCTTCAGGGAAGGAAAACCTACCATCTCTTTCAGCAGTCCCTTCCTTTAGTACCTCCTTTTCAATAGCTCTAGTTGTGTTTCTGACAACCCAAGATCCCATTGGTTTTTTTGGCTGTGCATCATGCTATTAATTCTAAATAAGCTTGCAGTCCACTGAAACCAGACTCTTTTTCTTTTGCAGGACAGCTACTGTCATCTTATCCTTGGAAAATTTATTTTTTGCATGTAGGTACAAGATTTTACATTTATTTAACCCTGCTGAATTTGCTCTAGTTTGTCAAATTCCTTTTAGATCTTAACCCAGTCATCCAAAGCAATAGCTATCCCTCCCATCTTTGAGTCATCTGCAGATCTAATGAGCCAACTTTGCCTTAATCCAAGTCATTGATAATAATGTTACACACCACAGACCCCAGTCAAACCCATTTCTCTCCATCTTCCAGATAAGAATGATATAAAATACTTTATCAAAGCTTTGTTAAAGTCTAGCCAATCCCAAAGCATCCCCTTCAACTGCTGATTTATTAATCCTATCAAAAAAGAAAATGGGGTTAGTCTGGCATGACCTATTCTTGTTTTGAGAACTATTTTGTAACTTTGATGACTAAAGTTATTTAATTTTCATTCATGTAAAAGTGAACAACTCATTTCTCTAGGTTAGAAATTGACCCATTATTTGCTTATTTTTCCCCATAAGCATAGAAATTTTGGTTAAATACTGGTCTGTAAGTCAGGAAAACTTGGTTAGAAGTCCCCTTAAATACTAGTTGTGTGACCCTGAGCAATTGACATGACCTGTTTTTGATGACACTGTGTTCTTTGTAATTATCTCCTTTTCTAAATGTTCACCAACCATCAAAGTCTGGTCTCTTCAAGAATCCAGTAGTCCAGATGGGGTGTGACGAGGGCCGAGGACAAAGAAACTATTGGCATCTTATTTCTAGAACCTGACTCTCTTAATGTACAGGCCAATAATATGTTTGAGATTTTTGGCTGCCTCATCACAATTGTAAGCTTACATTGAACTTCCAATCTCCTAAAAGCCCTAGATCCTTTTCAGAGAGACTTGTCTAGCCATGTCTCTTCTGCCTTGTATTTGCGAAATATATATTTTGAACAGAAGTTCAAGACTTTAAATTTATCCCAGTTGAATTTTATCTTATTAGATTCAACTCAATGCTCCAGCCCAGGGGTGGGGAACCTGCGGCCTCAAGGCTACATGTGGGAATTTGTTCGGTGAAGTTTGGATTCAGTCAAAGGGCTGCACTTGAGGACCTGGAAGGCCACGTGTGGCCTTGAGACCTCTGGTTCCCCATCCCTGCTCTAGCCTATCATAATATGATAGCATCTCCATATAATATGGCATCTATCTCAGAGAAATCATGGATCCCTCTAAGCATCAAAGTATAGGTTTTCCTTATTCCAGGAGACTAACAAAGCCTTTACCAATGTTGGATTATTATGTGTCCATTTACTTCTCATTGTTAGCTTGGACATCAGCTCAGAAGACATATCTAAATATGTTAACCAGTAATTAACACTTTATTTATGGAACCTAGGTAGTGGAAATGCAGTCGGGGAGCTATATATGTCTGGTAAGCTAAGCACTCACACTCAGCAGTATATACTCCCTAAGGCTAGTTTCACAATCAAAATGGCCCTATTCCCTAAGCCTTTCCGGAAAATGAGAATAAATTGCAAGAAATGCAGTGCAAATTGTGGAAGGTCAGTACATTAGAAACATAGGAGATGAGATGGGTTCAGGAAAAAAGGTATAAATTGTAAGAAAATATAAATGAGAGAGAGGTTTCTCTGCAAACGTGGTGGTCAATACTAGATTAGTGAGGCTCAGTGACTATACAAACATTGAATAATACTGGCAGTAATTTTATAGTTCCATCTGTCAATAGGTTTTTAAGTCTTACAAATGTTAATTAAATCTCAAGTGAACAATACATCGGTGCTTTCTAGAGAAAGAAACTGCCACTGAAAGATTAAGTATTTTGCTCAAGACCCCACAGCATATAAACTCTAGAACTAGAATTAGTATCCATCTTTTGTGTCAACCAGCTATTTGTTCACACTATTAAACATCCTTCCTTTTCAAGAATTCCCTTGAAACACACATTATAGATAGGAACCTCTCAGATAGTCTTTAAGCACAAGGAGCTTCTGGTTGCCACAATGTGGAATCACAAATAGGTTTTAAATAGTTGTCGTTTCTTTTTTTTTTTTTAAGCAATTGGGGTTAAGTAACTTGCTCAAAGTTACACAGCCAGTTACTTCTGGGTGTGGTGCTAAGTACCAGAGCCCGGATTTGATCCTAGGTCATCCCGACTCTGGGGCCGGTGCTCTTACTGTGCTACCTGGCCGCCCCAATAGTTGTCTTTTCTTACCTTTTCACACCACAGGTGTTATTTCATCTGAAAATAGTGCTTATAATCGGAACGGGTTAAAAATCTTTAAAAATGTATTTGGGAAATAATGAAATAAACATATTTTTTAAAAAGACAAGTGACTTTTAAAGATTTAAGGGCCCCAGTTAGCACAGTGATCAATGTGTTTCCAGAGACTCCACCTCCTCAGAGAGGTGATAGATACAAGACTCAGAATGAGACATATTTGTAGCAAAGCTTTTGTTTTTCTTTCTATTTTGAAAAAAAAAATTTAAGAGACTGAGAAGTTAAATGATTTGCCTGACATCACAAAGGCAGTAAGATGAAAGGGGAAGTACTTGAACCTACATCTTCTAATTCCAGAACCATCTATCTTTCCATTGTACCATGATTTCTTTGTATCCCCACTTAGAACAGTGCCCAGTGCCTGGCACATGAAGGGCACTTAATGAATATTTATTAAATTGAATCATCCATAACTACAAAGCTATTAAGTGGTAGAGCTTAGACTGAAACCCAGATCTTCAGACTCCAGAGTCCAACGTATTCCCTCTAATACAACACTATCCCTTTTTTCTATTTTTTTGTCTTTATTAATTTGTTTGTTTACTTTTAGTGTACAAGATTCAATTCCTCAATCACTCTCCTCCACCCTTCCCCCGCCAATTGTGGCATACAATCAAGTATAGGCTCTGCAAGTACTTTCACATTAGACATTGGTCAGGTTATAAAGAAGGATTGTATTGGATGGGATAAATGATGGGAACGAGGAAACAAAACTAAACAAGAAAAAGACAGAGAGCAGGTAGTTTGCTTCAGTCTGCATTCAGACTCTGTTCTTTCTGGTTCTTTCTCTGGATGTAGACATCTCTCTCCATCATGAGTCTTTTGGAGTTGGCTTATAACCCTGTATTTCTGAGAAGAGTCCAGTCTACCAAAGTTGGTCATCACACATATGTTGTGTCTGTAAATGTGTACAAATTTCTCCTGGTTCTGCTCTTCTCACTCAGCACTAGTTCATATAAGTCTCTCCAGGTAAATATGAAGACTGTGTGCTCCTCGTTTCTTATAGCACAATAGTATTCCATTACATGCATATACCACAAGTTGTTCAGCCATTCTCCAGTTGATGGGCATTCCCTTAATTTCCAATTCTTTGCCACCACAAAAAGAGCTGCTATAAATATTTTTGTACATATGGGTCTTCCTCCCACTTCTATGATCTCTCTGGGATACAATGCTAGAAGTGCTATTGCTGGGTCAAAGTGTATGAAATTATTTATAGTCCTTTGGACATAGTTTCAGATTGCTCTCCAGAATGGTTGAATCAGTTCACAACTCTACCAGCAATGAATTAGTGTTCCCATTTTTTCCATACCCTCTCCAGCATTTGTCATTTTCCTGTTTTGTCATCTTAGCCAATCTGACCAGTGAGATGTGGTACTTCAGAGTTGTTTTGATTTGCATTTCTCTAATCACTAGTTAGAGCATTTTTTCATATGCTTATAGATATCTTTAATTTCTTCTTCTGAAAACCGCCTGTTCATATTTTTTGACCATTTATCAATTGGGGAATGACTTGATTTCTTATAGATTTGACTCGATTCTCTGTATATTTTAGAAATTAGGCCTCTATCAGAAATATTGATTGTAAAAATTATTTCCCAATTTTCCACTTCCCTCTTAATCTTGGTTACATTGGATTTGTTTGTACAGAAACTTTTCAGTTTAATGTAATCAAAATTGTCCATTTTGCATTTTATACTGCTCTCTAATTCTTTTTTGGTCATAAAGTCTCCATAAATCTGAGAGGTAAACTATTCCTTGCTTTCCCAGATTGCTTACAGTATCAACTTTTATACCTAGATCATGCACCCATTTAGACTTGATTTTTGTACATGGTGTTAAATAATGGTCTATGCCCAGTTTCTGTTATATTCCAGTTTTCCCAGCAGTTTTTGTCAAACAGTGAGTTCTTATCCCAAAAACTGGGGTCTTTGGGTTTATCAAACAGTAGATTACTGTAGTCATTGACTGCTGAGTCTCGTGTACCATAATCTATTCCACTACTTTATTTCTCAGCCAGTACCAAATAGTTTTGATGACTGCTGCTTTGTAATACATATTAAAATCTGGTATGGCTAGGCTACCTTCCCTAGCATTTCTTTTCATTAATTCCCTTGATATTCTGGAACTTTTTTTCTTCCAAATGAATTTTGTTACTATTGTTTCTAGCTCTATAAAGTAATTTTTTGGCAGATTGATTAGTATGGCATTAAATATATAATTAAATTTAGGTAAAATTGTCATTTTTATTATATTAGCTCAACCCAGCCACGAGCAAGTGAAGTGTTTCCAATTTGTTAGATCTGACTTTATTTGTGTGAAAAGTGTTTTGTAGTTGTGTTCATATAGGTCCTGGGTTTGTTTTGGCAGGTAGATTCCCAAATATTTTATAATGTCTACAGTAACTTTAAATGGGATTTCTCTTTCTATCTCTTGCTGTTGGATTTTGTTAGAAATATATAGGAATGCCAAGGATTTATGTGAGTTTATTTTATATAGCCTGCAACTTTGCCAAATTTATTTATTGTCTCAAGTAGTTTTTTATTTGATTATCTAGAATTCTCTAAGTATATCATCATATCATCTGCAAAGAGTGATAGCTTAGGCTCTTCTTTGCATGATTTGATTCCTTTGATTTCTTTTTCTTCTCTAATTGCTACTGCTAACATTTCTAGTACCAGATTGAATAAGAGGGGTGATAGTGGACATCCTTCTTTCACCCCTGATCTTATTGAAAATGCTTCTAGCTTGTCCCCATTACATATAATATTTGCTGATGGCTTTAAATAGATGCTACCTATTATTTTAAGGAATATTCCGTCTATCCCTATACTTTTTAAAATAGGAATGGATGTTGTATTTTGTCAAAAACCCTTTTCTGCATCTATTGAGATAATCATATGGCTTCTGCTAGTTTTATTGTTGATATAATCAATTATACTGATGGTTTTCCTAATATTAAACCATCCCTGCATTCCTGGAATAATTCCTACCTTGTCAAAGTGTATTATTCTTGTGATAAGTTGCTGTGGTCTTTTTGCTAATATTTTATTTAAAATTTTTACATTTATATTCATGAGGTAAATTGGTCTATAATTTTCTTTCTCCATTTTATCTCTTCCTGTTTTAGGTATCAGTACCATATTTGTGTCATGAAAAGAATTTGGTAGGACTCCTTCTTCACTAATTTTCCCAAATAGTTTGTATAGTATTGGAATCAATTGTTCTTTAAATGTTTGATAGAATTTGCTAGTAAATCCATCTGGCGCTGGAGAATTTTTTCCTAGGGAGTTTGCTGATGGTTTGTTCGATTCCTTTTTCTCAGATGGGGTTATTTAAATAATTTACTTCTTCTTAAGTTAATCTGGGCACCTTATGTTTTTGTAAATATTCATCCATTTCACCAAGATTGTCAATTTTTTGTGCATACAATTTAGCAAAATAATTCCTAATTATTTTTTTAATTTCTTCTTCATTGGAGGTAGATTTACCCTTTTCATTTTTTATACTCATAATTTGGTTTTCTTCTTTCTTTTTTTTTTATCATATTGACTGAGTTAAGGGTCTGTCAATTTTATTGGTTTTTTTTTCATAAAATCAGCTCTTAGTTTTATTTATTAATTCAATAGTTTTCTTAATTTCATTTTTATTAATCTCTCCGTTGGTTTTCATTATTTCTAATTTAATATTTAATTGGGGATTTTCAATTTGTTCTTTTTCTAGCTTTTTCAATTGCATGCCCAATTAATTGACCTCCATTTTCTCTAATTCATGTATGCACTCAGGGATATAAAACTTCTCCTAAGAACTGCCTTTGTTGCATCCCACAAGCTTTGGTATGTTGTCTCATATTGTCATTCTCTTGAATGAAGTTATTGATTGTTTCTATAATTTCTTGTTTGATCCACTCATTCTTTAGGATTAAATTATTTAGTTTCCAATTAGTTTTTGTTTATCTTTCCATGGCCCTTTATTGCATATGATTTTTATTGGATCCTGATCTGAGAATGATACATTTAATATTTCTGCCTTTTTGCACTGAATTGTGAGGTTTTTATGCTCTAGTACATTGTCGATTTTTGTGTATGTACCATGTACTGCTGAGAAGAAGGTATATTCCTTTATATCCCCATTCAGTTTTCCCCAGAGATCTATCATAACTAGCCTCTCTAAAATTCTATTCGCCTCCTTAACTTTTTTCTTGTTTATTGTGAGGTTAGATTTATCAAGTTCAGAGAGGGGGAGATTGAGGTCCCCCACTAGTATACTTTTTCTATTTCTTCCTCTAATTCCCTTAACTTCTCCTCTACGAATTTAGATGCTATACCACTTGGTGCTTATATATTAAGTAATGATATTGCTTCATTCTCGATGGTGCCTTTTAGCAGGATAGTGTTTCCTTCCTCATCTCTTTTAATTAGATCTATTTTTGCTTTTGTTTTATCTGAGATAAGGATTGCTACCCCTGCTTTTTTTTTACTTTAGCTTAAGCATAATATATTCTACTCCAGCCTTTTACCTTTTCCCTGTGAATATCTCCTTGTTTAAATTGTGTTTCTTGGAAGGCAGAGCCAAGATGGCGGAGTAGAAGCAAGACCTTCCCGCGGCTCCGGCTTCCACCCTCCCCAATCCATGTAAAAAGGGGACTCTAAACAAACTTTGGAGCTGCAGAACCCACAAAATGACACAGAGAAACTAACCTCCCGCTGAGGACAGCCCGGCAGGCCGGCAGGAATCAGCCAGCGCAGCGCTCTGGGAGCCGAGCCTGGCCCCACCCCGAGGCTTTAGCCCCAGGGAGGGCCTGACCAGCCGCCTGCCAGAGGGACTCCAGATCAGCAGCAGCTGTGGCCGTTTCCAGATTTATCAATACATAGATGCGAAGGACAAGGTGAGAGGCCAGTGCAGTCTGGACTTTGGGACCCAGGAAGTGGGAGTGCGTGGCTTTTACCCCCGGAGCAAGAAACCACTGAGACGCCAGCACAGCCTGCCAGCGCCACATGGTGGCTTCAGCTCCTGGCCTGCAGAGTGTAGGGGGACCAAGCACCAGTCTGAAGGTTCATTGCTCTTGCTTTAACCTGCTTGTATCTGGATTGCAGTCTAGGGTAGAGGTCCTGGGGTGTGTGTCCAGCTTGCCAGAGCGTGTGGAGACCTCAGAGAGGGCACCCATCTAATACCTCCGGCAGCTGAGAAAACCCCAGCGTTTGGGACGAAAACTCCCCTGTCTGGTGGCAGAGTCCTACTGTGGCAAAAAGCCCAAAAGTCAAATCATTGAGTGGCAAAATGAGCAGGCAAAGGAAACAAAGCAGACAGAAGATTCCAACGTTACACTCCTATTTGGGGGATAAGAAGGAGCAAGGCATGGAACAGGAGGAAAACAGTGAAGTCAGAACTCCTGCACCAAAAGCTTCAAAGGAAAATACAAGCTGGTTACAGGCCATAGAGGACCTTAAGAAGCAGATATGAGAAGTGGAGGAAAAATTGGGAAGAGAAATGAGAACAATGCAAGAAAATTATGATATGAGAGTCAACAGCCTGACTGAAGAAAATAATACCTTAAAAAACAGACTGACTCAAATGGCAAAGGAGGCTCAAAAAGGCAATGAGGAGAAGAATGCCTTAAAAAGTCGAATTTGCCAGATGGAAAAAGAATCTCAAAAGCTCACTGAGGAGAATCATTGCTTCAGAATTAGATTGGAGCAAATGGAAGCTAATGACTTTATGAGAAATCAAGATGCTGTTAAACAGATCCAAACAAATGAAAGAATAGAAGGCAATGTGAAATATCTCATGGGAAAACCCACTGACCTGGAAAATAGATCCAGGAGAGATAATTTAAAAATTATTGGACTGCCTGAGAGCCATGACCAAAGTAAGAGCCTGGAAAGCATCCTCCAGGAAGTTCTCAAAGAAAACTGCCCTGATGTTTTAGAACCAGAGGGCAAAATAGAGGTTGAAAGAATCCACCGATCACCTCCTGAAAAAGATCCCAAAAAGAAAACTCCTAGGAATATTATAGCCAGGTTCCGGAATTCCCAGATTAAGGAGAGAATATTACAAGCAGCCAGGAAGAAACAATTTGAATATTGTGGAAACACAATCAGGATAACCCAGGATCTGGCAGCTTCTACACTGAGGGATCGAAGGGCCTGGAATGTGATATTCCGGAGGCCAAGGGAGCTGGGATTAAAACCAAGAGTCACCTACCCAGCAAAATTGAGTATCATGTTTCAGGGGAAAATATGGTCATTTAGTGGAATACAGGACTTTCAAGCATTCTTGCTGAAAAAACCAGAGTTGAATAGAAAATTTGACATTCAGATACAAGAAGCAAGAGAAGCATGAGAAGGTAAACAGGGAAAAGAAATCATAAGGAACTTATCAAAGTTGAACTATTTTTTTTTTTAAGCAGTTGGGGTTGAGTGGCTTGTTCGGGGTTGCATGGCCAGTTGTTTCTGGGTGTGGTGCTGGGTGTCTGGGCCCGGATTTGATCCGGGTCGTCCCGGCACTGGGGCCAGTGCTCTTGCTCGCTGAGCCACCTGGCCAAAGTTGAACTATTAACATTCCTACATGGAAAAACAATAATTGTAACCTATGAAACTTTTATCAGTAGTTGAAGGGATTAGAAATATATATATACATATATATATATATATATTTGTCTTTATATGAGGGTATGCGGGCATATGAATACATATGTGAATGTGTGTATATACGTTTACAGGTATACATAGATAGAGGGCACGGGACCAATTTAACAGGAAGGGATGATACTTAAAAGGTGAAATTAAGAGGTGAGAGGAATATAATGAGAGGAGATGGGGAGAGACAGAGTGGGGCAAACTATCTCATACAGAAGAGGCAAGGGGAAATGGTTACAATGGAGGGGAAGAATAGGAAGGCAAAAGGGAATGGGTCAACCTTATTCCTATTGAATCTAGCTTGAGAAGGGAGGGAAATACACACTAAATAGGGGATCTCACCCTCCAGGAGAATAGGGGGGGAAGGGGATGTGAGGGGGGATGATGGAAGGGAGGGCAGGCTGGGGGGGAGGGAAGTTGGAAGCACCCACTTTTGAAAAGGGACAGGATCAAAGTAGAGAATAGAACAAGTGTGAAGTGGGATAGGAGGGAGGGAAATATAGTCAGTCTTTTACAATACATCTACTATGTTATTGTTTTGCATTACCCACACATGTACAACCTATACTGAACTGCTTGTCCCCCCAGTGGGGGTGGGTGGCAGGGGGGGAAGGGAATGAATCTGGAATTGAAAGTTTTAAAATCAAATATTCAAATATATATGTGTGTGTGTGTGTGTGTGTACATACTATTATTAATACCATCTTACATGTAATTAAGAAAAAAGATATACAGGCACTGAGGCGTAGAGATCCACTGGAAAAGTTGAAACGGGTATGGGAGAAAATATGGGAGAGAGCAGATTGGAGGTGGGGATATCCTGTGGGACTGCTGTTTTGGGGGGATGGGTGGGGGAAAAATGGGGAGAAAATTTGTAACTCAAAATCTGGCAGAAACGAATGATGTAAATCAGCAGTTAATAAAGCATTTAAATTATAAAAAAAATAAAAATAAATAAATTGTGTTTCTTGTAGACAGCATATTGTAGGATTATGGCTTTTAATCCATTCTGCTATCTGCCTCCATTTTATGGGAGAGTTCATCCCATTCACATTGACTTTATGTTATTGACAATTATGATTGCTGTCTGTGTCTTTCCCTCCATCCTATTCCCTCCCCTGTTTATGTTTTTGTTTCTTCCTTCTCCCTTCCCCTCCTTAAGAGTTTTTCTTTGACCACCTCCTCCTTCAGTATTCCTTCCCTGTGACCCCCCCCTTTTTACCTACCCTTTCCTCTTACTACTACTTCCCTGCTTTCTTCTCCCCCCCTTACCTCTCCTACTGCTTATAGGGCACAATGGATTTTTATACTTACCAAAGTATGTTATTTCCTCTTTGACCCCAAACCAATGAGAGTAAATTAGTTGATTTATACCCATGCCCTCTATCTATGTATATCCCCTTTAAAGGTCGAGATAATCATATAAATTTCAGTACTGAGAGGTATCAGCTTCTCATATAGATAGGGATGTAAACAGTTTGCTCTTATTGAATCCCAAGTTATGTTCATGTGTGTGTAGGGGAGAGAGAGAGAGAGTTTTCCTTGTTTACCTTTTTATGTCTCTCTTGAGTCTTGTAATTGGAGATCAGATTCTCCATTGAGCTCTAGCTTTCTCATCAGGAAAGTCATTAAATGACCATCTCCTTGCCTGAAAGATTATGCTCAATTTTGCTGGGCAATTGATCCTTGATTGCATTCCTAGCTCTTTTGCCTTACAAAATATCAAATTCCAATCCCTCCTATCTTTTAATGAAGAAGCTGCTAGGTTCTATGTGATCCTGACTGTAGTTCCATGATATTTGAGTTGTTTCTTTTTGGCTGCTTGCAGTATTTTCTCCTTGACCTTGTAATTCTGGAATTTGGCTACTATATTTCTTGGAGTTTTCAATTTGGGATCTCTTTCAGGAGGAGTCCGGTGAATTCTTTTGATAACTATTTTACCCTCTGATTCTGGGGCTTCAGGACAGTTTTCTTTGACAATCTCTTGGAGGATGTTGCCTAGGCTACCTTTTTTCATCATGGCTTTCCAATAGACCAATAATTCTTAGGTTATCCCTCCTGGATCTGTTCTCCAAGTCACTTGATTTTCCAGTGAGATATTTTACACTTTCTTCTAATTTTTCAATCTTCATGTTTTGCTTGACTGACTTTTATTTTTGGCCTTTTTTTTGGAGGGTAATTGGGGTTAAGTAACTTGCCCAAGGTTACATGGCTAGTTTTTTTGTGTGGGTGTTAAATGTCTGAGGCCACAACCGAACTCGGGTCCTCCTGATTCCAGGGCCAGCGCTTTACTCACTGCACCACCTAGTGTAATATAATGCCAAGGAAAGGCAACTTCCCAAGGTTCAGAATACCAGCATAGGTGCTCTCCATTTTATTCAGTGACAAACCAAGAACAGAGAAGATCAAAACATGACATCATTCCAAATACAGCATTTACTAAGCGTGATTAAATAATCTCCAAGTACTACCCCACCCCAGAACCTTCCAATCATTCAATCAATTACAAAGTCCCTGTTCTAAATACTTCTCCACCCCTAGGCTATACCTTCATTTGGTCCACCACAAAACCCCTCTTCTCAAATGGAGATTAGTTTCCAAACATAGGTAAAGTACCTTCATTTGTCAATCACAGAGCACAATAAGGTCAAAAGTTCCCCACCCCTGGATCACAATTGAATCTACCCCAGAGTTACATCAAGTTTAAACACAGCACTTAATACCCAAATGGAGGTCTTTTCTTCATCTTGACAGGAGGCAAGTTCTCAGCAATCTTAGTTCCTGGGGAGACAAGGCTTAGCAAGGCCATAAGATACATTGCCAATCCCTTCATGAATTTATCCTCTGTCTGTAGAACAGTCCTAGAACCCCTGAACACATTAGCAAAGCCCTCTCCCAGGATTTCTGTAAACATACAACAAGAAAATCCTTCTTCAGGGCTTCTGAACCAACAGAAAGGCTCCCAGACCCCTGCAACAACAGCACTGTCCTTCACCAGTGGACAGTATTCACTCTGTCTGCAGGACAGTCTCCAGACCCCTGCAACAACAGCACTGTCCCTCACCAGTGGACAGTATTCACTCTCTGTCTGCAGGACAGTCTCAGGGCTTCTTAGCGAACAGCCAGGTTCCAGGACTTCTTCAACAAAAGGACTGTCTTTCACCAGTGGACAAATCTGGCAAAACAACATCAAAACAGACAGACAAAGTACCAGCAAAACAGCCATGTCTCCTCAGTCCTTGGCAGCTCAGGGGGCAGGTCTCAAAAGTCCAGGGCAATTCAAAGCGGCCACCAGCAATTCTCTTAGTCTCTCTCTCTCCACGAGGTGCTGCTTCCAAAAAGATCTTCCGCCTCTCTCTTGTCTCTCCAAATCTAAGTCACCAGCTCCTCCCAGTTCAGGACTTTCTTTTCACATCAACAAGCCCATCCCACAGGTGGGATTAACAAACTCTGGGTTTTAACACAATCAATTTGAAAACCAAGCCAATACAGGGGAATCTTTAATTGCCATTACTATCACACCTAGCCACCCCTTGACTGACTCTTGATGCATCACAGAGTCCTTAGCTTCAATTTGACTGATTCTAATTTTTAGTGAATTATTTTCCTTGGTTAGTTTTTGAAGCTCCTTTTTTAGGGAGGTATTTTCCCCAGTTAGATTTTCTTGCCTTTCTCTTCTCAGCTTCCTCCTTTCCCATTGTGATTTCCAATTTCCTGATTTCTCAGACTGGGAGCTGAGGGTCTGGTTGTTGACTTTGTGTGCTATAGCCTCTGGGTGTCTAGACTGAGGCCAAGGCCAGGATTCTCAGTATTTCCCCTGAGACTCACAGAGTAATCTATGGGGGATGGGTGGTCTGGCTACTTCAGATTTCTACCTCTATGCCCCTGGGCTACATCTCAGGCAGGTTCAGCAGCTGGCAGCCAGCAGAGCTGGTGTCTGCAGATTCCCCTCTTCGTGCTAAGGCCCACCTGGGCTTGTGTTGTTAGCACTTGCTGGCTCCACCACCCTGGGCTTTGCAAGCTGAGGTGGGGCTTGTTGGGACCCCTCCCACCTTTCATTTAAGACTCTTTACTGCCTTAGTTACACCCTTCTCAGTGACTCCTATGCCTGAGGCTATTTCTACTATTTCAGGATTTTACTCCTGGGTGGGACATTTATCTCTGCATTTTCTGGGTCAGGGTGGAGGAATCAGAGCAGCTAGAGTTTACTTTGCCATCTTGGCTTCTGGAAATTTAGGTAGGTGATTTTTAAACTTCCAGGCTATGGGCTGATAGCCCCAGGAGAAGCTGCAGTCACTGCTAAGGCCCTGAGCTTTCTCTTTCCCAGCTCCAACCAGTCCTCTGTCCTATAGTGAGAGGGCTGCAAATCGCCCTTGGGGTGGGTGAGTATGCTCTCTGGGGCTTCTTCTCACTCTGCTATAGTCTGCTTTGTAGTGTCCAGTGGTGCAATGCCCCTCCCCCCCCTCCAGGGTGCTCCATGCTCCCCCTGCCCAGACCTACATGTGCACTTTCCTAGGCTAGGAATCTGCCATGCTCTGTCTCCCAATGGATTCTGTCACTCTCAAATCCATTGAGATTCACTTTTTGAAATTTAGTGATGGGATTCACAAAGGAGCTTAGAAAAGTTACTGCTACTGTTCTGCCATCTTGGCTCTGCCAACACTATCTCTTAAAATCTATAACTCATTGAGGAATGGAAGTTCCTGTAATCTGTTTACTTTTCTATGACCATTATCACTTTAATGGAGAATTAGTTCATGTATTTTCTCTTCTCTGGTATATTAAATAAAATCTAGCCTAACCCTAACCATCAATGATATTTGTTCAATTTCCATTTATAACCTTCTACAAAGCACCTTCATGGTCCCTGTACCCCAAGAAGTTCAAACTTCAACTGGAAAGTGATTTGATTTTTACCCATAAACAAAACTGAATCTAGAAATCACTGTGTAGGGGACACAATGTAAAAGTAATTCTGATGCTAATTCAGATGTATAGTATTTTACCTCTACTGAATTTTAGAGCCATCTGCTCATTTCACTTCATGACACTTTTGAAAGAGTTGATTCCCAATTTTTCAAACCTAGTATTAATCAAAAATGATCTTCATTTGAGCACTCTCTTCTTCTATAGTTCATCATCATCTCCAGGTAAAAACTTAAAGAACCTACTAAGTTCAAAGACAATATATAAACCAGCCCATGTCTTCTTCACTTACAGAAGGATATTTCTGTGTACTCTCATGGACTCATTTTCCCCAAAATTACTCATTTTTACTCACTAACATTCTCCCCTTTCCAAGTTGGAGGGGTGAGTAGCCACTCTCAGTCTACCCAGCTGCATGAGGCAATACTGCACCTTTTCTTGAGTGAACCAAAGTGCTGTATATACACACCTCAGAATGTAGCCAGCATCTTGTCACCTTGGTCCAAGCCATACCACATTGAACCCTCTGTGAGGCCCCCTTTGGAGACTGATTATCAACCTAGTGATTGCAGAAACAGAGCCCCCACCACGTAATCTGAAGTTGATTTTGTGAATTTAACACAATTACCCTTTACTTAAGCAACAGGTATTGAACAAAAAACCTGAAGCATAACCATTTTGTGTGCTATTGCGATAATAAAATGGAAGCAGAAACCCATCCTGACATAGCAGCCTGGATTTCAAAAGTTACACGTTATGGACAAGTGGAAACTGCTGTAACTGACTTTCCGATAGCTATATATCTCATCAGGAATATTGTGATAGATTTCAGTTATTGAGGTTTTTTTGACTACTGACCTTTCCAATGAATTTTTAAAATTCTTCAGTATAGAACTAGCTCTTTAAAATTGGGGTTACAGATAAACAGAACACATATTTCCTCATCTGAGAAGTGTTAGGGGCCAACACTTGTGACAATATAAACATCAGAGGTATTTTTGATGACTTTGAACTGGCTTAATTTTTTAATATAATGAATTGGGAATGAGTGTGAATATCAAATTAACTTCTGTTAACAAAAAAGAAAAAAAGCATTGCATTGATGAATAGTGAAGCTGTCTCTACTGTTGTGTTGAAAGCATTTATGAATGAGTGTAATTTCTCCCTTGATTTATAATTGGTCCCTATGAGAGAAGTCAATTACTTTATGTGTAATGGGCTTCAAAAGGCAGAAGTGTAAAGTATTTTTTTATCCTTATACATGTAGGTTTGCTTTTATTCAGCAATGGAAAAATAAACAAAATGAATACTTTAATCTAACTTGCAGAGCACTTGAAACAATGAACTGCAGTATAAAGATAGCTGCAATAAGCCTCCCACAGGAAGCCCCTTAAGCTTGCAGCATCATTAAATAAGAAGACTAAATGCTGGAGTGAGAGCTGGTAAACAATCTGCAGTTCTTTACAATTTCTGAGAGAACATCTTAACTGGGTCTTTCTTGAAAGATCATTTGTTCCCAGTTTTTTGGAGCATTTTTTGGTGGTGTCAAATTTCTCTTGCCTTTCATACACATTTTAATGTATGTCCAGTGCCTCATGATAGCATGGGTGTGACCTTGTATCCCTAGCCACTTTTTCTGTCCCTAGTTTGTCCTTCTCTCACCCCCTATCCCACATGAATCATGAAGTGGCTGTTGGAAGATTCCCTGCTCCCCGCAGTCACTCTCAGACTCTCTCTTTTCTATCATTAGTGAGCAACCCTTTTGTCTGAAGTCCACTTTATTTACATTTTTCAACCTATACCAATCATGTGGTGGCTCCCCATGCTATTATCTGTCATTTTTCAAAGAGTCCAACACCTGATTCTGTTCTCTGTTGCTCCTCAACTCTTGTCCACACATAGGAGATATCATTTTTTGTTGCCCACATAAATTCCCCAACTTGCCATTTTCTCAGTCTTCTTAAAACCCATGATCCATTCCACTCTACCTCAGATATTTACTCCATGGATCTTACCATTACCCACAAATGTCTCCCTTACTCAATCAAAAAGAGTAACCATAAGTAAGCATCCAGAGAAAGAATTAGTAGATAGAAGTATATATAGAATATATACATACATATGCATAGATAGAGAGATAGATACATAGACAGATATACTTATTTGTGTCTAATGGTAATCTCTAGGATGGGAGATGGCAGAGAGGGAAGAAAAAACTTTACATGATAATTTTGTGTATTTGAAAGGAATAGCAAGTTCGGCATAGTATATTTGCAGTTTCGTGTACAATAATCTTTTTTAATTGTACCATGTTATGAAATGCTTGTTTCATTCCACAAATTGAAAATAAAAATTTAAAAAAGAACAACCCATAACCTCCTGTCTTTCCATCTGTCCCCATGCCTCTTCCCTACTAAACATATTCTCCTTCTTCATTATGACCTCCAATCCCTCTACCCTCCGTAATGTCTGTGACCAATATTCCTGCCCTAACCACTTTCCTAATTCTAACCTTTCACAATTTCACTCCTGTAATGAACTATATTCTCACTGCAGAATTGCCTTGTCCTTGTTCAGGGATGAGTAGGAGCAGATGTCTTTTGGGGTACCTTCTAACTGAAATTCTGTGATAAAACAACTGCTTACTCTAGTCATACCATCTCTGTAGCTAGTGAGTAACACTGTACTAAGCCCTCAGGATGAGGCAGCTCATTTTGCTTCATAATGGGGCAGGGGAGGAGTGCCCTCACAACATAAAAATGCACTAGCAAACTCAGGGAGCCAGGACACAGAATTGGAGCAGAGAGGACTGGAGTAAAAGGAAGGTGATAAAAATTAAATTTGAAGACTTTATAAATTTGTATTGAAGCTATGGTTTAAGGATTTGGGTCTCTTTAAGTATATCAAAATGATTTCTGCAAATATACCTGGGAAGGGAGAAAATTAAAATATGTCATTTAGATAATGAAAGGTTTGTATTTCATTGATTTCCACTGGGAATGGACTAGATCATTTCTAAAGTGCTTTCCCACTCTAGTTCAATTACTTACGGCATTGTAACCAGCGTTTTTGTTGTTGCTGTCATTTCAGTTGTGTTTGAGTCTTTGTGACCCCATTTGGGATTTTCTTAGCAAAGATACTAGAAAGACTTGCCATTTCCTTCTCCAGCTCATTTGACAGATGAGGAAACTGAGGCAAACAGGGTTAAGTGACTTGCCGTAACTAATAAGTATCTGAGACCAGATTTGAACTTAGGTCTTCCTGACACTCTGTCTACTGAGCCACCTATCTGCCTAACTAATTTTTGAAAGATCTAAGTCCCTTTTTGGATTTTTTAAAAGATACAAGCTAGAATATGACAGTAGCAAAGGAGGAGTGCTATAATATAAGGAATAGGTAGTCTAAGTGAATTTGAAGAAGAAGGGATCATTTTCATCTATGAGAGTCAGGAAAGGTTTTATCAGCAGCTGATCTGGGCCTTCAAGGAAGAGAAAGATTTGAACAGAATTAGAAGATGGAATGTACTCCAAGCATGGGAGAGCATCTTCAAAAATGTATACAGGCAGAAGAGTGTAGGATGAGATCCAGGAATATCTAGAGTCCAGTTAGATTTGAACGTACAAGTGTGAGATTGGAAATATTATTAAAGAAGGCAGGGCAGTTGGAAACAGATAGTGGAAGCGGGTGGGAAGAAGGAGGAAGGGCCCTATGTGCTATCGGAGGGGTTTGTATTTCATGTTTTAGGCAAAAGAAAACCACACAAGGTTTTTGTGCAAGGAAGTGACGTAGTCAGACCTGGACATCGTAAAGATTCATACGGTAGCTTTAGAACCTACTAAAGTATCTACTGGTCTGTACTGTCGCTGACTTCAGATTTTTATGTGGATACATTAATATTAGTCTTATTCAATAATTTGATTGATTGATTTTTAAGGCTAGGTTTAAGTGCCTCTTGCAAGCTAGAAGTGTACTTCCATTGGTTCCGTTTCTAACGAAGGTCAGGTCACCCTTCCTTGCACAGTCTTATGGGCCCTCACTTCTGTTATTTTGGTGTCAGATTTAGTACACTGGCTTAAGCTCCTATAGGCCAGAACTCCCAAGCTAAAATGATCCACTAGCCTCAGCCTCCCCAGTAGCAAGGATTAAAGGCATTCACCATGTAGCCTGTCTGCATGGAGACATTCAGACATGCAGCCATTACAAGACAAATTCTCTTAACAGTGATTGAGTTTCCTCCTGTACTCCTGGACAAATTGAGTAAATTTCTTCGTTTAATAAAACTAAACTGAATCCTCCATTTTGCTTGCTGCTTCCTTGCATCCATTTATCTTTATGTTTTTAACCTTCTTCTGAAAAAGTATCTGTTGTTTGAAGAAAGAGTATAGCGAGAGCATAACATAGTGAAAATAGAGCTGGCTGTGGAGTCCAAAAGCTTGCATTCAGGTATTATCATTGATGCGTACTGCTTCTGTTGGCCTTGAACATGTCGCTGAACCTACTTGGGCCTCAGTTTCTTTATCCATAAAATGAGGGGGTTGGTTTAGATGACCTATGAAGGTCACTTCCACTTCTAGATCTATGATACTTTTAAAATTAATTAATTTTTAATTTTCAATATTCAGTTCCACAAGCTTTTGAGTTTTAAATTTTCTCCACCTCCTTTCCCTCACTCCTCTCCAAGACAGCATGCAATCTGATACAGGTTCTACATATACATTCATATTAAACATATTTTCACATTAGTCATGTTGTAAAGAAGAATTAGAACCAATGGGAGGAACCACGAGAAAGAAGAAACAAAACAAAAAAGAAAAAAAGAGAGCAAATAGTCTGCTTCAATCGGCATTCACACTGCAGAGTTACATCTCTGGATGTGGATGGCATTTTCCATCATGAGCCTTTTGGAGTTCTATTAGATCTTTGCATTGATGAGAAGAGCTAAGTCTAATAAAGTTAGTCATCACATAATGTGACTGTAACTGTGTACATTGTTCTCTTGGTTTTGTTTACCTCAGCGTCAATTCAGAGAAGTCTATCCAGATTTTTCTGAAGTCTGCCTGTTCATCATTTCTTATAGCACAACTGTATTCCATTATATTCATATACCACAGCTTGTTCAGCTATTCCCCAGTTGATGGGTGTCACCTCATTTTCCAATTCTCGGCCACCACAGAAAGAGCTGCTATAAATATTTTTGTACGTGTGGGTCCTTTTCCCATTTTTATGTAGATCTATGATATTATTAAAGGAATTTTATAAAAATCTGGTTTTTTATTATTATGCAAAGAATATTAACCAGGTTTCACACATGTGGGATTTTGAACAGCCTCCTTTATTGCAACATCTCTTCAGGCAATCTGTATCTCAGGCAGTATCACCAAGAACTAGTCTTATCTTGGAACTGATTAAGTCTATATAATATAGCATAGGCATAAACTTAGAAATCAGTTTTATTGAAAAAGGCCAAGAATCTATGACTTATTAAAATTTTTGGTGATTTGAACATACATTTGAATACACATAGGTTCCTCCAAATAATAAATTTTCCTTTTACTATAACTGAATTGTAAATTATACCTTCATTTCAGATTAGTCAGCAGAACTCCAAATTCATCATAGCATCTAGTTTTTCACTGGCTGCTTTCATTTCCCAGTAGGCTACTTCCTCTCAGAATTCGTTTCCCATTTGAAAAGTAACTCTGTGACCCACTGGATGTTGGACACAATTTATCTTGCATGTAGTGTCATCAATTCTCAGCTACTTAGATACTAAAAGTCTCCTTGCAGAATGGTACTATCAGAGAGGAAAAAACTTTAGCAGAATTTTTTAATCAACTAGGTGTTGAAATGGATAGCGTGTTGGACCTAGAATCAGGAAGTCCTGAATTCAAATCCCTCCTGTCATCTCTGTTTTCCTCAGTTTCTTTATCTGTAAAATTGGTATGATAGCTCCTATCTTCCAGATTTGTTGTGAGAATAAAATGAGATAATACTTGTAAGGTACTTTACAAATGTTAAAGTTATAGAACTTTATTCTATATATATTTTATTCTATATAGAAATCCATTAGCAATATGATTTCTCTAATGATTTTTCTAATCTAAAAAAATTACTTCTTGTATAGATCTCTTTCTGGGCATACACTTAAAAGAAATTAAAGCAACTACTGCAAACGAAGCAACATATGCTTTCTACTTCCATCAAATCTTCATATAATTATAATTTAATATACTAGAACACTGATAGAATTCAGTGAAGTCCAACAAACATCTATTGACTTCCTCTGTGCCAGGCACTGTGATATTATAACTGAGAGAATACAAAAGACCCAGATAAACTGATCCCTGCCTTGAAGAAGCTAACACTCCATTTGGGGAGGCAAGTTAGATAGAGTGATAAAGTAAAATATAAACAGGTATGAGACTGCACACTCTTATTTAGAGTAAAATTAGCAGATTGCTTTATAATTTATTTTTCCTAAAAATTAGTGTGATTCTTTCTAAATTTCAGTTAATAAGCATTTGTTTTCTCCCCATCTAGTTGGTAAAAAAAAAAAAAAGAAAGGAAAGGAAAACAAAATGGCAAATGTGCATCGTTATGAAGAATAAGTACTCCAATTGGCTATGTCCAAAAATGGAGATCTCTCATTCTGCATCTTGACTCTGTCATGTGGTAGGGAGTATGTATCATCCTTAATCCACTGAAATTGTGACTGGTAATTGTATTGTTTGGAAGTCTTATATCTCAGCATTGTTTGTCTTTACATTGTTGTTATTTTATAAATTTTTTTCCTAGATCTGCTCACTTCATTCTCTCTGCCTTAATTCCTACAAGTCTTTCCAGGTTTTTCTAAAAAGAAAATATTTATCAGAGGAACCTGACTGAGACAAATATTTTTTCCCGTTTAACAATTTCCCTTCTATTTTTAACTATATTTCTTTCATTTGTACAAAAAGGCTTTAATTTTATATTATCAAAATTAACCATTTTATCTTCCATCATCCTTTTCTTTGACCTGAGATTGTTAGGTGCTCTATTAATTTAGAAGGAAGCAAGACAACCATAGATTAAATTATGCTGGATCTGAAAGGAAGCAAAGGATTTAGGATTCAGCACAGAGAAGAAATAACATTCTAGGGAGACCCAGAGATGAAAATCAGTGTCACATGTGTGGAAGACCATGGATTGGAGCAGAAGACTAAAGTTGAAGAGTAAAAGATGTAAAGTTGAATAGATTAGGTTAGAACCAAAAGTTGGTGTCTAGTTGGTAGAGGATCTTGCATGATAGGCTAAGAAATTTTGGAGTTAGTCCAATACACAATGTGTTATTTTTGAACAGAGCCATCTGAACTCCTTTAGGGCAGGAACTTTTATCTTTTTTATATCAATTCATGTACCCAGTGTATATATATATATATAGTATATTATATATACAATTATATATACCAGCATATTATATATGTATGTATATATGTATGTGTATATATATAAAAGCACCTAAAAATGTTTGTGAATAAGTGGAACTGGCATGAAAATGTTTTTTTTTTTTTAAGGAATTATTTTCTTCAGTGAAATTTTGTGCCTCTATTTCCATCTGGCCACTTCTGCTTTTGAAGGAATTCTTTTTTTCAATGTATTTTTGTGCCTCTTTTATCTTTAGGCCAATTCTGTTCTTAAGATGTTATTTTCATCAGTATTTTTTTTGTTCCTCTTTTACCAAACTGTTAATTTCTTTTCCACAATTTCCTTGCATCACTCTGCTTTCTTTCCCCAATTTTCCCTTTACTACTCTTATCTCTTTCTTTAACTTTTGCAGGAATTCTTATTGGGCTCTAATCCAGTTTGCATTTTTCTTTGAGGTGTTGCTTGTAGTTTTCTTCAGGTTATTGTTTTCGTCTAAGTTTGTGTCTTGATCTTCCTTGTCACCACAGTAGAAATTTATGGTCGAGTTCTTTTTTGTCATTGTTCACTCATTTTTCCAGCCTATTTCTTAACTTTGAACATCATGTTAAAGTTGAGCTCTGTTCACCCGGGAATGGGGAGATGCTGTCCCAAGCTTCAGGAATTTTCATGCTGCTGTTTTCAGAGCTAGTTCTGAGGATCTGCAAGTTTTCAGTGCTTCTAAGGAGTTGTGATCTGGGGAGAAGTAGGGTTACCATTCTTCTGGTCTGTATTCTGATCCATACCAAGGAAGGGCTCCTGCTTCCCTGCAGCCACAAGAATTGGCACTCCTATTAGCCCAGGATCTGTGAACAGATTTCCTGCTTTCCTACAGTCACCTTGCTAGAGATCCTCTCTGCCTTGGAATGCAACCAGGGTCCCTGCTCCCTTGTGACCTGCCACAAATGCTCCTCTCCGCCCTGGATCTGCAGTCCAGAAATACATATGGGCAATAGAGTTGCCAGTCAGCACCAGCTGTACCCTGTGCCAGCAATGGGTCCCCTGTATTCTTTTTCTGACCAGTTATCTGACCCCCTTACTCTCTCTGGACTGAAAGCTGTGGAAGCTGCTATTGCTGCTACAGCATGGGTACACCCTAGACAGGACTCCACTCCAGGGTCGCAGACTTCTCTTGCCTCCCTCCTAAGTTTTCTTGGTCCAGAAAAATGTCTTACCTTGAGCTTTTGTTGGATTCGCCATTCTGATATTTGATTTGAGTTGTTTTAAAGTTGTTAGGAGGGGAATGTTGAAAGAGTTTAGCTGGATCACAACCTCTAATCCATCATCTTGGCTCCACCCATAAAAATGGCACTTTAGAACAATTTATTCAACCACCACTACAATTACTCATCATGACACGAAGGTGGCCCTGGGTTCACCAGAGAATTTGTCATTGCATCACAATCTTTGGCAGAAAAGCATGGACCTGGCAATAGACTACATGTCCTTTATTTGAGACTGAATTTAGCACAATTCTAATAGGCTTACTAGGTTGGCTATAAAGGGTTGAATGCTTCAACCACAGCAATTTATGAAGACTAGGATTTAGAGGGACTGAATTCTTCATTTTTGGAGGATGAACTCATACCTTCCAAATCACAGAGTCATCTAAGTATTTAAGATGTAACCTGGCTGCAATATAGAAGATGAAAAGGCTGGAAGCAAGCAACTTATAGTAATTCATTGTGTTAAGTGATAAGGTGATTAATTAGGGTGATTTCTGTTGAAATGTAGAGAAAAGGGGGTGGCTAGGTGGCACAGTGAATAGAGCACCTTCCCTGGAGTCAGGAGGACCTGAGTTCAAATCCAGCCTCAGACACTTAACACTCAGACACTTAAACTAGCTGTGTGACCTTGGGCAAATCACTTAACCCCAATTGCCCTCCAAAAAGCAAAAAAAAAAAAAAAAATGTAGAGAAAAGGCCAAATCTAAGAAGTATTACAGCTAAACTTGTAAACTGGATGCAAATCAGAGGCAAAAGGGGGCTTTTCAAAGTTAAACTCTTAAGGTTGGGAGTTGAAGGGATCAGAAGAATTATGAGTCTATATTATAAAAGGTGGAAAGTTTGTATGGAGAGCTGGTTTGGGGGAAGAGACTAAGGAATTTAGCTTTAGACAAGTTGAATTTGGGATAATGGAAGGACATTCAAGTCAAGAAATCCTGGTGACAATTAGTGATACAGTCATTGCTAAAAATGTAGATTTGGAAAACACTGTCATGAAAACAATCATTGAAGCCACAAAGTGAATCATCCCTTCAGTGGTGGTGAATTGTAGAAGATCATAATGCAGAGGAGGAGAAAGAAGGAAGAGGAACTAGTGAAGGAAGTAGCAGGTAGATAGGGGAGAACCAGGAGATGACAGTGTCATGGAGGACAAGGAAAGAGAATGTTTGATAATGAAGAGTGAGCCACATTAGCAGAAAATGTGTACATGCAAAAAAAAATGGACTTTGCTAAGAGAAATCAATTAGTGACCTTAAATGATTTCAGAAAAATGGCAGTAGTAGGACAAATGCCATATAGACTCTGAAAATGATAAATGAAATTTGATTATCACAAGTTTTTCAATTATTTTCCCATAATAAAAACCTTTTTCAAGGCAGTTCCTACCTTATGTTGAATTCTTCTCTATAATGTCAAATTCTCTTCTACGCCATATAATAGTGCTCTAGTATATTTTAATACCATTTAATTGGAATGCACCTATTTCTGCATTCCTGCATATAACATTTTTATAAGCCATTTAGAAAACAACACTTTTGTATTCTTTGATTGTATGTTTTCAATATTTAACTGACATCTTTCTTCAGTTGTTTTCTAGGTCATTGATAAGTTCTAAAATTTCTACAGTTGGTATTTTCAGGAATGCTTGCTTCATGGCTCCTAGAGTTTAAATTCAAAAGTTTTTTCTTCATAGCAACCACATAATTATTTGAGAGATATCACATCTACCTTGTTTCTTTCCCGTGTGAACATCTCTCTTGTAAAATATCTTAGATTGGCAGCACCAGGAACTGAAGGCAAAACTATCCTTAATAGTCAACTGTGCTTTCTGGTATTAGTAGAAAAATGTATTTAAACTTGTTTCTAATTCTTAAAATCTTCTGTTTCTCTTTGGAGGAACCAATCAGGGAATAACTTTGTTATAAGGATAAAGTGAGATAGTATATATAAAGTGCTTTGCAAGCCTTAAAATGCTATAAAAATATTAGCTGTGGTTATTATTCTTATGTCTCCTAACCAAGACTCATTGCAGTGTGGTAACACATTTTAAAATGTATAACATATAAAGAGGAGAAATAAAAAGGAAGCTCAATTTTCTTCTTTGTGCAAGAGTATTACTGATTCTTTGGGTTCCCACTTCAGTTTACTCATAAAAATTTCTATTTTAAAGAGGTATGAGGGAGTGGAGTTTATAAATCCTACAAACTAGAAAGAGGTCTGGAATTCTAGGTAAAATTTGGGGGGGGGGGCAGTTGGGGTTAAGTGACTTGCCCAAGGTCACATGGCTAGTTTTTGTGTTACGTGTCTAAGGCCGGATTTGAACTCAGGTCCTCCTGACTCTAGGGCTGGTGCTCTATTCACTGTACCACCTAGCTGCCCCTCTAGGTAAAATCTTTCATTCATAGTTTAATGCCTTTTATATTGGTCTAAAATAATTTTTATAATATATTATTGGTAATTTTATGACTTGTTAAAAAGCAATCTGGTTTCTTTATACACCTTTGGAATATTACTGACTTTAAGTCCTCTATCAAGAAGCTGACATTCAACAAAACCACTCTTTTTTACCTGTTAAATTTCCATGCTTTCCAGTGTCATTTTGTTTTTTCTAGGCAAAAAAAAATGTTGAAAATAGAACCAGTTGAAGTTATTTTATTGCCTCACCACCCACAATTATTTAAAGGAATTTTGTGTTGTTGTGGTAGTAGGGTTTTTTTAAACTATCAGGAAATTAGGTTAAATTGAACATCAAAACCTTAAAGCTACAATGTTGGAGCCATAATATGGAAACTGCTTGGAACTAATTCAGAAGGTTTTGAACAAGAATCTGAATGCATCAAACAAGTAAATGCCGGCATAAATTTGCAACATGATTAAAACAGAATTTCTGGTCACTCCTTGTCCAGAGATATTCAACACACTGAGATAAAAAACCCAGAGTTATTAATTCCCCATACATAGTTTCAGCATCGGAGTTTTATTTGTTCACACAGGATAACTTGCTAAAGTAAAATGATTATGTCTTCCTAGAATTTTCAAGCTGTAATAAACCTTAGAGATCACCTGGTTCATCCCCATTGTTTCATGAATGAGGAAGCTAAGACTTAGAGAGTTTAAATGACATGCCCAAGTCTTACCACTAGTTTTTGGTAGAAATGAGAATACAAGGCTCCCAGCTTCTGGGCCAGTCCTTTCCAAGACTTCTCAACTTAACTTGTCACTAGTTTATCTGAGTAACATTAGAGTTCTATAACTTCTCTCAGCCTCAGTTTCTCCACCTACAAAATAAAGATTGCTTCACAAGGTGCTTGTGAAAATTAAATAAAAACATTGTAATATTTTAGAAGGGAACCTTAAGAAATAACCTAGTTGGGGCGGATAGGTAGCACAGTGAATAGAGCACTGGCCCTGGAGTCAGGAAGACCTGAGTTCAAATCTGGCCTCAGACACTTAACACAAAAACAAGCTGTGTGACCTTGGGAAAGTCACTTTAACCCCATTTGCCCTACCTTCTCCCCTCAAAAAAAAAAAACAAGAAATAACCTAGTCCACCCCCAACCCCTCCGCACACACACAAGAATCAGTCTAGGTGAAATGAACTTACCAGGAGCCACCTACCTAGTAAATGGCAAAACCCAGACTGAGAGTAAAAGTTTCCTAACTCCAAAGTCTTTTGTTTTTTCCCCACCATGACACCCTGCCAATCTGGCTTATGACAAATACTATAGGCAGTATTTATTGCTTTGGCAATAATACCATAGTTCAGGTAATAATTTCCACCCTAAGAATTCTTCTGGGGCTCTGATCAATTAAACCCTAAAACGATAAAAACTGGTTAGCCTCATCAATTCTATTCAATTTTAATACAACAAGCTCCTATTACCTGCTTACCATGTGTTAAGTGTATGCCAAATACCTACTGCTATCCAGCAAGAATATGAAGACCAAAAGGAAACATATTTACTGGGGAGGAACAGCTACACAGATAAGTGAATGCAGGAGATAAGAGTACAGAGTAATGAGGACAGAGGTGTGGAAAGAGAGCATTAACAGCAAAAAGGAAAGGCCTCAAGGAGAGGGGAGTTTATGAGCTGAACCTTGAAGGGTCCTAGGAAACCCAAGACATACAAGGAACTAACATTCCTGAGACAGAGGACAGCTTGTGCAAAGGCAGGGAATTGGGAGACAAAATGCCTTACACAGGGAACATCAAATAGGCCAATTTGTATGGGCCCCGGTGTGTACAAAGGAATGTCATGTGAAATTGGTCTAGAAATATAGGTAGGAACCAGACTGTGAAATTCCTTAAATGCCAAACATTCTTCTCCGTCCTAGTTTCTCTTCAGGAAACTTTCATTGAAACAGACTTGAGAATCAGACCCAGACCCAGTCTATTAGCCACCCAACTCCCAGAAAACAGCATGTATGCCTGATTTTGTTTGCATATCTGAAATGGATTACAGGTCCCTTCTGGTGAGGAACCATATCTCATATTGCAGCAATCAAAATCTTAACTAAATTAAAGGCAGAATCCCTATCATTATAATAGATATCACCACCCCCAGCCACATTACCAGTCACAGATTTTTCCTATTCCTTTGTCCCCAGCAGCTATTTCTTTAGGTGAACTCCTTTCTTAGGACTCAGCATCTTTAGCTTCTGTCTTGAACATTCTTGGTGTTATGATCAGCTGGGAAGGTCACATGCCTTTCCTCTAGATGCTTTGTCCAATTTTCCACATCCATCTTAAGGACCAGAGAAGTAAGCATTATTTCATGCTTATTTGTGGCTACCTGGGAAGGAGAAAACATGCAGAAAGAATTTCTAGGTTTGAACCATCTTTATAGAAACCATTTTACTGGTAGCATTTTGACAAAGATGGGCTTGTTTTTTCCTGTCAGATATTATTTTAAATGATAATATAGCTGGATTGCCAGGACATAATAGAGAACAATATTAAGCCAAGAATAGCCACTACACTTTCGTAAAGCCAATGTACAGTTATTAGTGGCAGGCTAGGTCCAAGTTATAGCATTTTCTGAAAATGAATACAGATTGTCAGGCAGCTGCTAGACAGATGTCAGGTAGGAGAAGATATTTAACATCTGGAACTGAAGTTGTCCTATCCTAATCACAATAACTTTGGAGAAGGGAGGTAGACAGAAGCTGAGTTCATAATAGGAGAAAATAGTCAGCCAGCCAAATAGAATGGTGGTCCCATAGGATTTATACCAAAAGCAAAGAAGAGCTGTTGATATTCTGTGAAGTCCATTAGACTCCAGGTGGAAACAGTACCTTTGATGTTAAATAAGATAGCGCTCTAGGGGGTTATGTATTATTTGAGGGTACCAGACATTATCTTAGGGACAAACCTGAAGAGAGGCCTGAGAAGAGTGAAGGCTAAGGAATTTTAGCTCATATTTACATAACATTTATTATACCATTTACAGATTTTTTTTTGAACTGAGGCTCAAACAGGCAAACAGCCATACTTCTGAGAACTGTTCTAATTAGGATTCAAACCTAGAGTTTCTATTTTCAAATTTAGAGCTCTTTCCACTATCCTGTCATCTCTCCAGGTTTTGAGGAGACAGAAAGAGAGACAAAGTCAGGGACAAAAAGAAGGAGAACTTGTTAAGTGCTTACTGTGCGACAAGCACCAAGGATGCAAATGCGAGCAATACAGTACCTATCCTCAAAGAGGGCATGATAATTGCATTTATTGGAGGAAGTGGCATGGAAGCATGGTGCAAGTCAGGACGAGGCAAAAAATCGCCTATCAGAACCCAGCTCCATGACTGTGAACCAGAATGGATGCTAGCCTATCTGACCAAAGTGATCACTACAAGGAAGCAGTCTTCCAGTAGAGGATTTGAGAAAGCAAGAATAAAGTTAATGTAGAAATTGGTAGCATGTAGCAGAAAGGCTTTTGAGTCTAGAGGAAATGAAAGGCTGAAGTGGCAGTGGTAAGATAATCTAATGGATCAGATACTCAGAAACATTTAGGATACTGCAGTGAAAAACAATAGCATCTCCATATTGCTCCCCATTTCCATTTTTATGGATACCCTTTCTTGTCGTTTGTGTAGAGGCAGCCAGGAAAACATAGCAATTTGCATTAAGAAGCCCTAACTTGCTCTCTATTCTAGGTCAGCCCTAATTCAGGCCATTCCAGTGATTCAGTTTCAAGGTTAAAATGCAATGAAATACTCATGGGCCATAAAAATGAAATTTAAAAATGGCTACTTGTAACAAAGGATTGAAAAGATCCAATTCCAAAAAATAGGTATTGTTCCCTTCCACCTCCACATTCACCAGGACAACACTGCATCAGAAAGACATCCTGAAGGGCCCTCAGGAACATCAGCTCCTCATCAGCTTATGTTTTTATACCATTAGACTTACAGACCAAAAAAAAATCCCAAAGATGGCCTCATTGCCTCAGTAATGGGAGATCATGGAAGCCTAGGTAATAATGAGGCAATCTGTAATAATAGCTAAGCTAGCATTTCCATAATACTTAGAAGTCTGCAAAGTTCTGTACATGTATAGTATCAGATGATCTCTATAACAACCCTGAGAGGTAGATATATTATCCCCATTTTACATATGAGGAAACAGGCTGACAGGCTCACACAGATAGTAAAATAAATGCACCTCCTACCATGTCTTCCTTGCCAATTTAGGAGC
The DNA here is from genome assembly GCF_028583685.1 of Petaurus breviceps papuanus. Taxonomy (NCBI): domain Eukaryota; kingdom Metazoa; phylum Chordata; class Mammalia; order Diprotodontia; family Petauridae; genus Petaurus; species Petaurus breviceps. Next base: position 814,653 of record NW_027185776.1, on the reverse strand, counting down.
CATGCCTGCCAGAAAGATGGTCTTGAAGACTTACTGAAAGAATTCAGCTCTTAACCTTGATGAAGATGTTGTTATAAATTGATCATTAGGTATACAGAAACAGAAAAGACATATCCTCTAATCTAAGAATTATTGAGTCTGCACTTGCCTCAGGTTATCATTTTGCAGGAATTTAAAATGATCCTCTAGTCCAACAGATAACCTGAAAGAAAAATATCAAGTGGCCATCCAGCCCTGCTTGAAGGCCTCCAGTGAGAGGAAACCCAAATAGTAACTATTGAGACAGACCATTTTCCCTATGAACAACATTAGGAAGTTTTTCCTCGTAGCAAGCCTGAATCTCTCTCTTCCAAACTTCTATTTACTGTTTCCTAGTTTTACCCTCATGAGCCCAAACAAAACAAGTTTAATCTGTCTTTCTCATGAAAGTCCTTCAGATGTTTTGAAGATACCCTTTATGACCTGTCTTGAGTCTTCTCAAAGCTATTTTTTAAAAACAGCATGATGGTTCTCAGATGCATTCTCGTATGCAAGGAGATCTTTGTCCAATATTCCATAGTCCTGGAAAATATTAGCTTCTGAGAGGCATTATGGTGTAGTGAATAACATGCTTGACGTTGAAATCAGGGCAACCTGGGTTAAAATTCTGATTCTTCACAAGTACTGCTATGTATACCTCTCAAGGTGTAAAACAATTCACCAAGAGAGTGAGTTGCAGTAAGGTTGTTTATCTGTGTTTCCTCCCAAGAGCTCCCCCCATCCATGAAATCACAAATCTATCCCCCCTCCCAAAAAAATTGCTATTCACCATCTTCTGACTCAGGATGGGGGATGGTGAATAAGAAACTGCAGCTGTACTCAAGAAAAAATGCTTTCCTGTCTTCTTGTTGTCCAGGCATTTCAGTCATGTCTGACTCTTTGTGACCCCACTTAGGGCTTTCTTGGCAAAGACACTGGAGTGGTTTGCTGTTTCCTTCTCTAGCTCATTTTACATCTGAGGAAGCTGAGGCAAATAGGATCAAGGAACTTGCTCAGGGTCACATAGCTAGTACATCTGAGCTGGATTTAAACTCGGGCCTTCCTGTCTCCCAGCCTGGAACTCTATCCACTGTGCCATCTAGCTGCCCCCAGCTGGCCTGTCTTCCCAGGTCAATTAATGAGGTACTGAATTAGAAACTCATTGCCTATTGTCATATCTCAATGTCCCTGACATGGGGGGAAAATGCTTGTTAATAAAATAATAGACCATCGTTTGCCAATTCATCCCTTCTATGTCAGGGAAAACTTGTTTGTCCTTAGTTCTGCTAAGTTAATATAGAGGTAAGACCATGTGCCTTAGGTATCAAAATAGCCAGTATGCTTATAACTACAAGAGCCATATTGAAAGAGATAATGGAGTGGAGAGTGCTTTGAAGATTACAAAGAGCTATAAGAATATGGTTGCATTTGTGTAAGTGTATTTATATAAGTACTACCTGGTTCAAACTTCAAATTAAAAATTCAGAGGCAGACATGATATGAGTACGAATGGAAATATGTACTCCATATGTCTTGGTACTCTTGGTGTCTATTTTAAAGTATCAGTTTATTTTTTTCCCTTTTCTTTAGTTGACCACATTTCTAGCCAGAATTAACTCAGAAAATCCATCTGATAAAACTGAAGTTTTCTTTTCCATCTAGACTTCAGTTAGATGGTCACTTGTCATGAGGTCTCTTTGATTAGTAACTCATGGGTTTTTGATTCAGTTTCTTAGATGTGTAAGCTCTCTGGGTCTGTTTTTTTTTTTTCTTCAAAGGGATATGTTTACCAGATCTGGCTTCTATTATTGACTGTACCCTCTTCACTTCTTTCCTGTATGACTTATTCCCATCTTGATCCTAACCTGATAACAACACCATTAAAATTTTGGATTTCAGTTTGTTCCTTGACAAACGTTAACTAACTCTTCTCTCAGTTTTTTTTTTACTTTAAATAGCTGCAATTTTCCCCTTACTCCATGCAGTGTGATGATTGTAGTATCTTTGTGCTATACTTAAAATCACATTTTATTCCCTCATAGGTGTGTGTGGTCCTTCCCTTTTTGCAGATGGCAGCCAGTTCACACTTTTTCCTCCTTCAGAATTCTCACCCACATCCTTCATGTCATCCATAAAGCATGCACCCCATGCAATTTCTCTTGTCCTTTTTAATGTCTTGAAGGTACCAATAATATTAATTATAACTAGCATAATTTGACACCTACAATTTGCCATATACTTTGGTAAGCATTTTATAGCTCATTTGATCCTCACAACAACCCTGGGAGGTAGGTTCTCTTATCATCTCCATTTTACAGTTGAGGAAACTGAGGCAGATAGAGGTTAAGTGACTTTCCTGGCATCACACAGCTAGGGAATGCCTGAAGTTGCACTTGAACTCTCTTCCTGACTCTAGTTGTCTGTCTGTGGTGACTGACTCTGACAGCATGATTTGCCCATCTCCTTTTTTAATCATATAGATCTTTAATAATACATTCTATGTCAGATTCGCTCTAAGATCCACTTTGTTGGGGCAGCTAGGTGGTAGAGTGGACAGAACATTGACCCTGGAGTGCAGAGTATCTGAGTTCAAATCTGACCGCAGATAATTACTAGCTGTGTGATCTGGGCAAATCACTTAACCCTGATTGCATTAAAAAAAAAAAAAATCCACCTTGTTAGTGTTCTATAGACTATTAGGATGCAACAAGGATTTATTAAGTATCTCTTATACACCAGGCCCTGCGCTAAGTACTTGACAAATATTTCAGTTGATTCTCACAACAACCTTCAAAATAGATGCTATTCTTTTTTTTTTTTTTTGAAGGGGGGAAGGCAGGGAAATTGGGGTTAAGTGACTTTGCCCAAGGTCACATGGCTAGTGTTAAGTGTCTGAGGTCGGATTTGAATTCAGGTCCTCCTGACTCCAGGGCCAGTGCTCTATTCACTGTGCCACCTAGCTGCCTTTATTCACACTCACCATGATATTCCGTGGCCCAGACAGTGATGTTCAGTGAACATAGCCTTATGCTATCACTAGGAGAATACTGGCATTAACAAAGTAGGGTTTTGTAGCAGTGAGTGTCTTAGGATCACTGAAAGGACTATGCAGTTTCCCAAATGAAATCCAGCCCAGTCTCAGAAAGACGTCCATAAAAGCTTAAATATAAACCCCTCTTTAAAAATCAGATTCATTTTTCACTTTATTCAACTTGCGCTGACCCACATTATTTACACTAAAGGGAAAGATGATTGACTCCCTTTTAAAATGTGATTTTAAATATAGCGCAAAGATACTACAATCATCACATAGTATCAATTTTTCTTTCTTCCAAAGCATTTCAGCATCAGAATATACTGCTGCCCTTTCATCGTAAACACCATTCTCTTTCATTTATTCTTAGCCCCTTCATTTAGCATTATTTTGTTGTTTCCTTGGTTTCAAATTTTATCTATTTATGTGAACTGGGAACCAAAGCCTTTCATTTGATGGGTGATCTTGTGTATTCTGGAAACTCATACATGTAATCTTGGAACAAATATAGCAGCTGGAAGGACTCTTTCCTGAACAAAACCCAAGTGGGACATTTGGGTGCAAGCCAAGATTTCAGCAGCCACAGCAGTAGAAGTAAAAAGACTGGCTACATTACAACACCAGCAAATCACTCCTGGACTGATAGAAATGTCCTTCAGGTAATGATCAGACAGAGGGTTGGGACCTTGCACGTTTAATTGCCTGACCACAAAATAAAGTGTTTACTGTAACCTTCTGTAGTCCCTATACCAAATTAATTGCCTAAATGCGACTAAAAGTGAAAAAGCTACTTGACTCAGTGGAAAAGATTAAAAATTTAAAAAAAGTAAAAATTGAAGGCTTTTCCATAGGAACCTAGGTCTAGGGCCAAATTGCTCTTCCCTTAGGCAAGATAATCAATATTTTGGTACCTAGGGTTTCATCTAGTAAGGAGGGCAGCAAGGTATGTCAACTCAAGAATGTCAGATAAAGGTTTGACTCACAGATAGCCAATATAAAAGAAGCATTGCCAGAACAAGAAAAACAGCATGACCACAGTCGAAGAGACTTCAAACTCAGTCAGAAAACAGGCACTCAGTCCCTCAATCTGCCATTCAGCTAACTACATAACTTTAGGGGTGTAACCTTCCTGAGCCTCAGTTTTCTTCATCTGAAAAATGGAAATAAAAATGCTCATACTATCTACCTCACAGGGCTATGAGAAAAGCAATTAGTAAATATAGAGCAGTATTTAAATGTGAGGGACAGTTAGGTGGGGCAGTAGATAGAGTATCAGGCCTGGAATCAGTAAGACTCATCTTCCTGAGTTCAAATCTGTCTTCACACACATACTAGCTGTGTGACTCTGGATAAGTCACTTAATCCTGTTTGCTTCAGTTTCTTCATCTGTAAAATGAGTTGGAAAAGGAAACACAAACCCCTCCAATATCTTTACCAAGAAAACCCCAAGTGGAATCATGAAGAATTGGACACAACTGAAACGACTGAAGAACAGCATATAAATGTGATCCTAGGATAATAATGCTTCTCTTACTTTTGGAGTATTAAAGCATCTTAACAATAAAAACTTTATCAGTTAAGACTTCATGTGGCTTTTTAAAAAACTGGTTTGATGATATTATTTGAAAGAAAGATGAGTAGAATTTTGTGTATTATATCATTAAACCATCAGAGAATTGTTTCAGGAAGTATCAGTTAATTACTATAACAAGAAATTCTATCTTTCCAAGTATAACAATGTTATGCTGATGTGTTCTTCCTAGTTCAAGGATGCCTAGGGGGAAAAAATAGAGCAAAAGTTATGAGAGAAATAAAGTCATTTCTGTCTAAATAATAGAAGCAGTTACCCAATAGGAAGAATCACCTTGAAAATCATATTAATTTTACAAATGTAGATGGTACTTGGTGAAAACTTTTCAAAACATCTTGCCTTGCCCTTTGCATGCTGAAGTCGTCCTCTTTGATATTCAAACGATCTATTTGCAAAGGTCTTGCTGAAGTCTTGTACTTGGATGAATTCCTGAGCAATTCAGAACACTGATGGAGGCAAAATGAATGAATCAGTGGTGCTTAAAGTGCAAAATGTTGGACAGCGATTCCAGCTTATGTCCATTTGTTCAAAGACTTACTTCCAAATCCTTTATTCTTACCAGAGCGCAAGAGGGAAACGCACATTCTGGAAGCATTTTTCAGTTTGTCCTTTTAAGAGATTTTTTTTTTGAACCTTGACCATTTACACCACATTTGTCCTTATTAGACTGTAGCCAATTTAACTAGCAATATGGGATTCCCACCAGTTGTGCTCGTCTCTATTTACCAAACCATTAATTTCTTCTGAGTAACTCAAATCCATCATTATGTGCTTTTGTTGTTTGCTTTTATGTTCATCCACAGTGATGTCGTAAACATTGCAGTCTCCCTAGGTTTAAAAAAATCTATTTATTATGAACAAATTTATTGCTTCATTGATTTACATATTTAAAATGCAGAAAACCACAAATTAAAAGTATTGCTTTCCTATTTAAAAAAATAGGAGATGCCATTCTTTCTAAATGTACTGTGTTTGTCTTACATAATTAACACTCAGGATTCAAAGACTGGTAGCTACCTTTCATCATTTATTTTTATATATGATGGTAATAATGACGGTAAGAAGACTTGATTCCAAAAGCCTGGATGTGTTGTGTTTTGCATGATTACAAATTGATTCCTGGAAACTAATGGTCAGCAAGCTTATTCTCCCAATTCTTTTTGTCTGTGGTCATATCACCCATAAGAAGAAAATAAAATTTCTTCAAAGAAATTGTGAATTCATCTTTCCAGTGCATTTACTATGAGATAAACTCATTACACCTTTTTACCCTCTGAATTTACGGGCTTTCTTTAGTTGTTTATTGTACCTAAGACATAGGTCTGGTTTATTTTCTAGTTTCATACATTTTATCCACTTTACAGGGCTGTTGTAGACAACATCTTTTCTAACTCTTAAAACACTATATAGGGGCAGCTAGGTGGCCCAGTGAATAGAGCACTGGCCCTGGAGTCAGGAGGACCTGAGTTCAAATCCGACCTCAGACACTTAACACTTACTAGCCATGTGACTTTGGGCAAGTCACTTAACCCCAATTGCCCTGCCCTCCCCCCTCCAAAAAGCCAAAAAAAAAAGAACCCACTATATAAATGTGAGTTGTGGTGATGATGGCAATTATGTAACAGAGAAGTTTATAGTGGAAATATTTTAAAATTTCAAACCCTAATGTCCATTCACCTCCAGACTTCTTTTTTACTAATACAAATTCAAAGAAGATGTGATAGTTCTGTTTTAAATATGGAATTTCTAAAAACAAATATAGGCCAAAATATTGCTTGACTGACACTGATTATATGTGTCTTGTGTGTGTGTAAAATTTTAATTGCCATTACTGTTTCCTAAGTCTTACACATCTAAAGTTCTACTCTTGGTCTTGTGGTTGCCTTAGCATTTTAACAGAATTATGCTAGCTGATCCAACTGACTTCCTATCCCTTCCTTGCTTTGCATGCCAGTCATTCTCTCTTGTGGCCATTGTGACCCATTGTGGCTTGTGTTTCTTTTGCTCTACATTCATGTAATGGTTTTTCTTGATAGGCATGTGTGACCCTGGGCAAATCACTTTAAAAAAAAATGTTTGCTTCAGTTCCTCATCTGTAAAATGGACTGGAGAAGGAAATGACAGACCACTCCAGTATCTTTGCTAAGAAAACTCCCAATGGGATCAGAAAGGGTCATAACTGACTGAAATGACTCAACAACAACAAAAATTCTTTCCTGGCTACTGAAAGGTCTTACTATAAAGTGGAAAGTTGAGAGTCAATTGAATAGTCTAATGAATACCTAGAAAGCCTTTGTTAACTTTCCATGATCCCTGCCCTCCAGGACAAAACCCTTCTAGTGGGGCTGAGAAGGAAAAGGTAATCAAGTTACAGGTCAGAACTCTGATGTATTCAAAGAACTGCCTTATATATCCATCTTATCATATAACACTTATGCATTGATAAATTCCACATTCCACATCAAGGAGATCAAATCAGTCAATACTTAAATTAATTCAGGTTATTCACAGGAAGGTCAGATACCAAAGCTGAAGCTTAAATACTCTGGCCACTTAATGACAAGTTATTGGAAAAGACCCTAATGTTGGTAAAGATTGAAGGCAAAAGCAAAAGGAGATGGCAGAGGATGAGATGGGTAGATAGTGTCATGGAAACAATGAACATGAATTTGGACTGACTTCAAGATATAGTAGAAGAGGGGTCAGCTAGGTGGTGCAGTGAATAGAGTGCCAGCCCTGGAGTCAGGAGGACCTGAGTTCAAATCCAGCCTCAGATACTTAACACAAAAACTAGCTGTGTGACCTTGGGTAAGTCACTTAACCCCAATTGCCCTATTGTCCCCCCTCCAAAAAAAGCAAAAAAAAAAAAGAGAGAGAGAGACAGTAGAGGATAGAAGGGCCTGGCATGCTATGATCTATAAGGTCATAAAGGGTCAGATGTGACTGAGTGATTGAACAACAGCAGCATTCCACATGCATAATTTAGTGTTAAGTATTAAATTGATCAAGTAAAAGATCTCCTTCCTTACCACTATAAATTTACAAATCCAGATGTTGACATATACATATATATGAATATGTATATTATACATAATTATGCAGATTCCATACAGATAAAATACACAGTGATAAAGATGATGTAGAGGGGTCCAGCTACTGACTTTAGAATTCAATCTCTTTAAAGTTCATGTAAAAAAAAACAAACATTTTCTTGTCATTGTGGACATTTCCAATTATATCTAATATATTACTTGTTACAGCATGAGTCCACTGAGAGAAAAAATTGTAATAGCTTATTTTCAGAACAAATATGACTATACATTAGCAACAGAAAAAATATAGCCTTTTCGTAAGAAATACAACAGAGAGATTATTTGCTAAACTGTTTTCTCACACTGTTGTATTTTGTTCTTATATGTCCTGATAATTTAACCAGAAAGGGAAAAAATGAACTACATTCTCTAAGATTTAGATTTTTGTTACTCCAAGAAAAAAAAAAAAGAAGGTAATTCATAGATTTATTCTGGAAAACAATCTGGAATGATGTGAGAAAAGGCTAATAAGCTGTTCGTGCCCTTTGTCTCTTTGCTGCAATGCCACCACTGGGACATTTCCCCCAATAAAGTCAAAGACAAAAAGAAAAAACCTACATATGCCAAAATATTCATGGCAGCATTTTTGTGGTAGGAAAAAACTAAAGAAAGAAAGTGAGTACCTATTGATCAGGGAACAATTGAACAAAACTTGTGAGCATTACCATAAGAAACAGTGAAATTATCAGAAGACTTATATGAACGGATGCAAAATAAAGAAAACAGAACTGGGAAAGTGGACAAAGAGACAGCTGAACTCAGATTAGGCCAATTAACCAATTGTCTAGGTGTCTAGGTCTTTTGACCTTGGAGTCAAAAGAAACCTGAATTCAAATTCTGCCTCAGTTAACATAACTGCATGACCTTGAAAGGGTCACTTAACTTCTCAAACTTCCTCACAGAGTTGTTTTAAGATGAAATGAGATAACCCTAGAAAGTAATTTGCAAACCTTAAAATACTACATGAAAGGGGTGGCTAAGTGGCACGGTGAATAGAGCACCAGCCCTGGAGTCAGGAGGATCTGAATTCAAATCTGGCCTCAGACACCACAGTTGCCCTACCTTCCCCCCTCCAAAAAGCAGCAAAAAAATACTATATGAATGCTAGATATTATTATTAAATGCAATGACCAAAATAAATTCCAGATGATGAAACCCTTCTACCATCTCTCAGCAGAATGTATTATCTGAGACAGGTACAGTTATTAGACTAGCAAATGAATGAATGAGTGAATGAAACATTTATTAAGAAGTTGCTATGTACAAATTTATGTAGTGCCTTCGGATTTTAAAGAACTTCCCTTATAAGAACACTGTGAGATAGGTAGTACAATTAGACAAAGAGACCTGAGGCTCAGAGATAAAGTGATTTATAGTCATATAGTTATTAAGTGTAAATTAAGAGACTGGCATTGAACTCTAGGCTCTTGACCCCACGTGGATACAACACCCTTTCCACTGCACTGTGATGCTTGGATTTCTATATGACATTTTACAAAGTCCTTCCTTATTTCTTTCTTTTTTTTTTTTTAAGCAATCGGGGTTAAGTAACTTGCTCAAGGTTACACGGCCAGTTATTTCTGGGTGTGGTGCTGAGTGTCTGAGCCCGGGATTCGATCTCCAGGTCGTCCCAACACTGGAGCCGGTGCTCTTACTCGCTGAGCCACCTGGCCGCCCCTCCCTTCCTTATTTCTTGAGGACAAGATGTAGAAATTTGGTTTAGAGAATGGTCTCATTATTTGCATTCAAAACTGGTAGAATTAATAAAACCAAAATATGATTTTCATGAATCAGCGTCAACTATGGGCAAGTCGCTGGGTATCAGTTTCCTCACATATAAAATGGGTTTTCTTAAGGTATCTACCTCAAAAGGTTATCAGGACAAAAAAAACCTTTTGTAAGGCAAAAAGCACTGTACACTCTGAACTGAATATATCATTGTTGACTTCTCTAAGAACCCAGTGGTTCTTCCTTGTGAGAAGGCAATCATGACTTCTCTAAGTTATGCCATAATAATGGCAGGTTCTAGCAGGTTCTAACAAGCTAAATACTTTTGGGGTCTAGGCACAGCAGCAAACTGTATCTGCTTCCCAGCTCAATGCAAAAAATTTAAAAAAAAATTAGCAGTAGCAGGTGCACCACTAAGTAATTAATACTTTGTCCATGGCTACCCATGGAACATAAATAGATCATCTCTTAAGTGACTCTGATAAAGTGGAAAAAATGTTGCTAAGAATCCAAGTTTATAGAACATCTTTACACATCAGCTTGACTGCTGATAGCTCAAAGTGTGACGTTTTCCAAGAAGCTACTAGTTGATGCTAATGAAAGAACTGAACCATATTCATATTGGCATTCTTACTATAAATGATGCCAGAAGACATTAAAAAGTTTCAACTAAATGGAAGAACAGTTCACTGGTTCTCCTTAAGAAAATAAAGAAATTGGGGGTGGCTAGGTGGCGCAGTGAGTAAAGTGCCGGCCCTGGAATCTGGAGGACCAGAGTTCGGTTCCGGCCTCAAACACTTAACACCCACACACACACACAAAAAACTAGCCGTATAACCTTGGGCACGTTACTTAACCCCATTTGCCCTCCAAAAAGGCAAAAAAAAAAAAAGAAAGAAAGAAATTGGTAGATTTGGTTTCATCATAGACCCAAAGGCCATGAGCAACATCATGTCACCTCACACTTGGACAGCTCATCATAGAGTGCTCTCGATGAGCGTAAAGAAAACGATTACCATGAAGGTAATTGCAGTTTATGTGCCAATCTCTAATGTGGGGAATGTAGAAGTAGGAATAGTCTATGAGAAACATGACAAAATCTTCAAAAACTAAAAAGGGGGGGGACAATATATACCTGAATGGATACTCAATGAGTGACTTAAATGTATAGGAGAGCACAGGGGAGGAGGGTAAAAGAATATTTCGGAAAATGGGATGAGTTACTAAGAAACATGAGTGATCAGAGATTTATGGTCAATTTCTGAGTAATCTACATCTCAACAGGCAGAAATAACTTCTTATCCAGGAAAGATTTATGTTTTTAAATCATCTGTGCTTTCAGGCTATTGACTATTTAAGGGTCAAAATCAGAACTAATTTAGAAGAAAGAACACACAGGGGCAGCTAGGTGGTGCGGTAAATAGAGCACCGGCCCTGGAGTCAAGAGGACCTGAGTTCAAATCCAGCCTCAGACACTTGACACACTTACTAGCCGTGTGACTTTGGGCAAGTCACTTAACCCCAATTACCCTCCAAAAAAGCAAAAAAAAAAAAAAAAGATGAGAACACACTCATTCAGTTACAACAGTTCCAACCTAATATACCTGTACAGTCTGTTGATCCCAAAACAAAAGCAAAACTGAGAAATTGGTAGAAAGAAAAACCAGTGACCTGTTGCCATTTTAGAGATGTTTCATAGTTGCCATTTTAATAGTTGCAAGGACAAAAGAGCCCAGAAACTGTTTCAACTAGCAAATATTTTAGCTCCTTACCAAACAGGAATGGCAGCAAGATCATTTCCAGAGAACTTAAGAAAAGGTTTTGCAAATGATGGATTATGCCACACACAAAAAAAGAAAAGCAATGGAGAAAAAAACAAGGCTGATGAACGCATAATGCAAGATCAAGCCAGATCATCCCCAAAACTTTATTGGTCAAACTGAAGATAGTATAGCAAATGAACATGCAGTGGATCAGGTTTGCCATTGTTTCTAGTGCTCTACCCTCATCACTGCTGATAGTGGAATCATCATATTTAGAGACTACTTCTTCATTTCTCAGTCACTACATGCAGAAGTAGAAACATCCCTAAAAAAAAAGTCAGAAAGAATGGATGGACCTGACCAAATATATATTGAAGAAATCTGTGCTGGACATGACATAATTTTAAAAGCATTCAGGACTTGATTTTCAGGCTATCTCTTGGGGAAGAGGGAAAGAGTTCAAAAGAATGGAAAATATTGTTGATGTTATTATTATTAAAAAAGTATTAGAGAAAAATTAGCAGCCACTAATTCACCAATTTCTCATCTCTAAAAAATCTATACAAGAAAGATACATGCACATTGATATCCAGAATGAAAATATGACGTGAAAAACAGGCTTTAGAATGACTATCTATGGTAGACCTCATCTTCAGAATTACACAGTTGACTAAGGGATTATCAGAATTCAAGATTCTAACATTTCTTGTTTGTTGAATACCAAAAAAAAAATTTGACTTGATAGGACAAAATGAAGCCTTAAAACCTCTTCTCCAACAAATTGTCTTCTAATAATATGTTAAAACTGTAAATGAATAAACAGTTCTCAAAGGAATTACAAGGAATTAACAGCCATATGAAAAAATACTCCAAATCACCAATAAAAGAAATATGAATCAAAATGACCTAAAGTTTCACTTCATACTCTGCAAATCAGCAAAGATCAAAAAGATAGGAATAGTCAGTGTTGGAGGAAGATAGGTATGCTAATGCATTGTTGGTGGAGCTGGTAATAAGTACAGCTGTTTTGAAAAGCAATTTCTAATTATGCCAATAAACTGAGTAAAAAGTTCACATCCTTTGACTCAGAGATCCCATTACTTGGCTTATACCCCAAGGAGGCCATTGATAGTTTTTAAAAAGTACTCATATGGGGGCGGCCAGGTGGCTCAGCGAGTAAGAGTACCAGCTCCAGTGTCGGGATGACCTGGATCAAATCCGGCCTCAGATACTCAGCACCACACCCAGAAATAACTGGCCGTGTAACCTTGAGCAAGTTACTTAACCCCAATTGCTTTAAAAAAAAAAAAAAGTACTCATATGTACTTTTTGTGATAGTGAAGACTTGGATAGAATTAGTATCTAATAAGAGGATAAGATTATCTTACTCAAATAGGGGGATAGGAGAGGCACAGTCTAGAGAGGTTTTGAAGTGCAGAACAGAGTGAAAACAGAACTAAAAGCAAAAGGCATCAATTTTCTCAGTAAAGTAGCAAGTAAAGTCCTTTGCTAAGAGGGAAGGGGTGACGATAGCAGCCTTGAAAAGAATGTTTTGAACAACCACTGCATGGAGTGTTATAGAAGTCAATAAGGGAAAAGTAAAAGGATTGCTGTGGACTGGTGTTGGCCAGTTAAGTTGAAACAGCAGAAATTTATTTGAGACTCTATCCTGATGGTTACATGACTTCCCCTAGCAGCATTTAGCCACACAGCATAGGAACAGAGAAGGCACCCCACGGTTGGATTTTTCAAGGTATGAGATAGTGTGATAGGATTAATATCTACTAGTTTTTCCCTCAACATGGGGTAGGCCCAAGTGTTCCCTGTTTTCCCCTCCTGTTACAGGGATTAGCTTTCCCTGACAGGAGACAAAACTCGCTCCAGTATGTGATTGGCCCTGTATGTGACAAAGCTTTTTGGTCACTTAAAGACATAAACATTCCAGCTAGGTAGATTCTAGGCCTCTTATACTTGACGAGTGCCAGAATCCACACAAATTGCCCTATTCTAATGACCTGCTGGCCAGACTCCTTTCCATAAGCAAGAATAGAAAGCTGCATCCACCAAAGCTAAAGGACCCCTGTATCCCTGTTGCATAATGTGTGATGTGATCCTTTTTGTTAACTTTTCAGCAATGCCTTATTTCATCCCCAAATCAAATCTGAACTAAGGGAACATTGACGTTTAGGCCAATCACTTAGAAATGAGTGAGACAGAAACAATGAGACAGAGGCACAAGGGATTTCAGAGTAAGAGATAAGAGTATAATGGGGGGCGGCCAGGTAGCACAGCGAGTAAGAGCACCGGCTCCAGTGTTGAGAAGACCTGGAGATCGAATCCCGGGCTCAGACACTTAGCACCCACCCAGAAACCTGGCCGTGTAACCTTGAGCAAGTTACTTAACCCCAATTGCTTAGGGGCGGCCAGGTGGCTCAGCGAGTAAGAGTACCGGCTCCAGTGTTGGGACGACCTGGAGATCAAATCCCGGGCTCAGACACTCAGCACCACACAGAGAAATAACTGGCCGTGTAACCTTGAGCAAGTTACTTAACCCCGATTGCTTAAAAATATTAAAAAAAATATATAGAGTATAATGGAACAGGTCAGTGTTATGGGATCAGAACTGTAAAGAAGGGAGAGGCCGGAGTAGATACTATGGTTGTTTATGGATGTTTGGATAGGTATCATTATGTCACCTATATTTGCCAAATTTGTATTCCGTAGCTACCTGTCCAGATTTCTATCCCAACCCGTCCAGTCTCTTTTTAATAAATAGTACCTATCTTGAACAATAGCATATGTTGAAGATGATATTTCTGTTATTCCATCTGTCCATACAAAACAGCTTTGGTAGCCGTCTGTGTTATGCTATCCTAATGGATTATTTTATAATTAAACAGATGGAAAAAATCTAGTTAGTACAAGAAGAGAGGAAATCAACAAATTTCAATAAGAGGTCACGAGCTTTAGTTAACCTTCTTGAAACATGGCATGTATATCTGAACTGTTCTGATCTTATATATGTAGTATTTAGCTTTTGTTAACTTTAAACTAAAGAAATAAAATGGGATTATAACAGTTGCTTTTATTCTTATCTAACAGCTTGAAATTTTTCATTCAGGAAATTTTTATTGAGTAAATAATGTATACACAACACTATACCAAGTACTGTAGAAGATAAAAAGTATAAGGCAATCTCTGTCCTCAAGAAGTTTATAATCTTGGGGCAGCCAGGTGGCTCAGCGAGTAAGAGCACTGGCTCCAGTGTCGGGATGACCTGGATCAAATCCAGGCTCAGATACTCAGCAACACACCCAGATATAATAACTGGCCGTGTAACCTTGAGCAAGTTACTTAACCCCGATTGCTTTAAAAAAAAAAAAAAAAAGAAGTTTATAATCTAAAAAGGGCTTTTCTGTCTTAGATCCCTTATCAATTTTTTTCTCTTTTGAAGTAAACGAACAGTATCATTACTAATTGCTATTTATTTAGCTTATGATTACTATTTAAGTTGTCAATATTAAATGCTTCCTTTATTTAATTTAGAAATTTCTAAGTCATGTTATGTTTCTCCTCTTCTGCTTTGTTTACAATAAATAATTGCAGAAATAAAACAGGGATGGGGGAAGAGATATTTCTTGTAAACATCAGCAGAGTAATTAAAGGAGTAACTAGTGAAGGGAAACAAGAAGGGGGAATAGAGGAAAAAATGTGAAAACTAAAATTAGGTGCTGAATATTATTTTCTGTGTTTTAAGCACATGTAGCTATAGCTATATGATGTCATAATTAGTTGAACAGCAAAAAAATTTAGTCAACCAACTTATTTTTTTCTCTAAGATATAGTCAAACAATTTTTATAATACAATTTTAAAATTAATGTTAAGTTTTTTACTTTTAATGTTAAAATTTTTAATTAAAAATGCTACAAAAATTTTTGTTACATTTCTTCAATTCATTGGTTGAATTGACCTAGTTTGGATACGTTATCATAGTACACAATTAATTTGAATTTTTTAATGAATTATTAGATGTAATATCAGATAGGGCATAATCAGCAAAAGGCAGAGGAGATCTGGATAAAGAATCAGGAGCTGCAAGTAACTTTGTGAAGAACTGACATTGTGTTGAGGTTAGGGAAATTAAGTGGCAGGTAAATTGAGGTAAATTCATCTTAATACCTTTTAAAGAATGAAAGGTTATAGCAACATCCCATCTGGATGTTTGCATTTGACAAAGAAAGATACCATAAGACTATTTCTGGCACTTTTAGATACCTAGGCTTTTGATTAAGTAGATTTGGGCAAAACTGATTAGAGAAATACCTTTTTTAAAAATGCATGAAGATGTGAGACATAAACAAACACTATGAATCAAGGAACTAACATTGATTGAGTTGACAACCAAGTCAATTAAAAAATTGAATAAGTAGGTCACCTCAGACCTTCACCCAATTAAGGAATCTGTATCTTAGAGCTTTTACTTGAGCAAAATTTCTTGTGAAATAATCAGTAAGCTTGAGTAATGCTAGATTAGATGAATCATTTATATAGTAAGATTGTTAGGAGATTGTGTGTGAGAGGAAGAAATGAAAGAAAAATAAAGATGGAAAAAAGCAACTCTTCATAAGTCTTTGCCATTTTTGGAAATGTCATAGTCCTAGAGTTTTAAAGATAGATATTTTAATAATTAGGATTATCTATGTGATAAATCATTTTCCATCTACTCAATCCATGATCTACATTCTCTAAAATTTCCCCAAAATTCAATTCAGTTAAATAACCATTTGTTAAGCACCTATTATATTCAGGGAATTATGCTAATTGCTGAGGATAGAAAGACAAAAATGAATCAGTCCCTGCCCCAACATGTTTATATTCTACCAAGGGAAAATGCAACATAGATACATATATGTGTGTATATCTGTATGTAAGTATGTGTGTATATAGTTGTTTAAATGCAAATGAATCTAAAAATGCAAAGTAATTTCCTGAGATAGAGGGCAATAGCTGAGGAGATGATGATGATGATGATGATGATGATGATAGCAAGCATTTATATTGCTCTTTGAGGTTTGTAAAGTTTTTTACATACGTGATCTCATTTGATACAACAGCCCTATAACATAAGTACTAGTATTACCCCTGTTTTATAGATGAGGAAACTGAGGCTAAGGCTAAATCATTTAGGGGTCTCTAGATCAATTTTGTTCTGTAGAATGAGAGGATTGATCTAGATTATCTCTAAGGACTCTTCTAACTCTGTTATTCTGTAGTGGTAAGCATTGGTTCATTTTCATGCCTCAGTGAAACTCAAGAGACATGCTTTATTCATATTCTCAAATGGCTCTATAATCTATTTTTTTTTAAAGCAACTGGGGTTAAGTAACTTTCTCAAGGTTATATGGCCAGTTATTTTGTGCGGGTGCCAAGTATCTGAGGCCGGAACTGATACTGGGTCTCCTGATACCAGGGCTGGCACCCTTACTCACTGTGCCACCTGGCCGCCCTAATCTCATTATTTTTAAATATTCCTAACCACAACATAGATTGCAACCCTCCCACACCTGCCCATCCCGTTTCCCTTTTGACAGTCCTTCCACAAATTGGCTAGCAAATACATGGCCTTCTTCACTTTCTCCTGAGAGAATGCAGATGCCAGTGAGGTTCTAGGGAAGGGCACCTGTCATTCCTCACTTTTTATATAACCAGCATATATGTGTGTTCAGTTGATTGATACAGCAAAAGAGACTGAGAAAGAGTGGTCTGAGAGAGATAGGAGGAGAGAACCAAGAGAAAACAGTAATAGCACAAACCTAAAAAGAAGAAAATATCTAATAAGACAAGGTAGTCAACAGTGAAATGGGATGAGAAAAGTCAAGGATAATGATTGATAAAGACCATTATATTTGGCAGCGAGGAGATCCTTGATTACCTCAGAGTTTTAGGTGAAAGATGAGGTCAGAAGCCAGGTATGTAGAGGGCTTTTTCAAGGAGTTTAGCTGAGATGAGAAGAAAAAATATAATAGGATTTCACCTGGAGTATGTGGTAAGATCCAGTTAGGATTTTTTTAAGGATAGAGGTGATTTGACCTTGTTTATAGGCAGAAGGAAGGAAGCAGTTGATTGAGAGTGGAGGCAGTGTTGGAGAAGACAGAGGAGTAGAAGATCAAGAATCATATGGCAGCGTTGGCTTTCATGTGGAGAAATCATCAGAAATTGGAATAAAGAAGATAGCAGAGGATGACGTCAATGAGATGTTCAATGAGGAACAGGGGAAAAGCAGACGCTCTTGAGGAATGGCCTCAATTTGTTTGGTAAAATCTGAAGCAAAGATTTCATTTGAGAGAGTGAGAGCATGGGATGGCCTTGGAAGCTTGAGAAGAGAAGGTATGGAATGGCAGCTATGGTGGATTGAATAAGGAATCATAAGGAGCAGTAGAATTGCTTTGCTGCAGTGAGGGCCCAGTTAAAATGAGATCTGCAGTTAAGAGAGAATATATAGACAATTCTAGAAAAGATGGTCAGAAATTCATTGTCATCCAAATGAAGCCAAGTCTCAATGAATGCCAGAAAACGGGAGGAGCAAGAGATGAAGTGGTATAAGATGAAAAAAGTTTGTTAATTTTTTGTTTTTGTTCAGTCATTTCGGTTGTAATCAACTCTTTATGACCCCATTTGGGGTTTTCTTGGCAAAGATGCTGGAGCGGTTTGCTATTACCTTTTCCAGTTCATTTGACAGATGAGGAAACTGAGGCAAACAGGGTGAGGTGACTTGCCCAGGATCACACAGCTAGTAAGTGTCTGAGTCCAGATTTGAACTCCGGAAATTTTTCCAGACTCCAGACCTGACATTCTGTCTACCGTGTCACATAGCTGCCCTATCACTATACTGTTTACTAGTAATTTTCCTTCTGTAAACATGTCCCTATAGTGTCACACCCAGCTTTCCTTCTCCTTGCTATAGGTTCTCTCCTCTCAGACCACTGAAGTTGGATGAGATCTGTGACCCTCAAAGAATAAAAATGATAAATTGGTACACCACTGCAGGCTGACTTCAAGAGTCTTGGTTTCCCTAGCTCATGATAGTTTTTGTAAAGGTACCAAAGAATAGTTGGGTCTATTTTCTCCCATCCCATCCCCAGTTTTCTTCTCCCACCCTTTTCCCAGTAACCAACTTTCTTTAGGCCTTAAGCAAAGACTCCACCCTAAAAAGGAGTTAGGAGAGGGTCTGCTAGGTAAACTACAAAAAAATCTTTGCATTTAAGTCTCCTCCACTCTTCTCTTTCTCCTTTTGGTTAATTTTTTTTTATCCTGACAAGTATTACTTATAACCAGCACTGCACTTGGGTTTCCTCCCTCTTCTGCCATCTTCTCTCCCTGAGCTCCATATTCTTCTGCGTTGAACCCCTTACTCTCTGCAGTCTCTGGCTGCTCTGATTCACCAGCCTGTGACTCTGCCAAGGGGTTAACTCCAAGATTCTGTTTCTACTACTACAACTACCCTGAGGGATGTGAGACCAGTGTAACTAGGGGCTGTGTGAGGAAGGCACCAGGAATGAAAGAGATGAATTGGTTAAAGGGCTCCCTTTATTTTTCCTGTAAGAATTAGCTTTTGGAGCTTTTTCTTTTCTCTTCTTCTTGGCATCACTGATTTGGTTGCATAGTTGGGGATTCTTCTTGTATGAGCTAGGAAAGCAGGAGCTGAGCCTGAGGTTACCTTTCACCCTGCCATCTTCCAAGGATTGCTTGGCCTTGATTTTCTTGTTTTTCTTTTTTTTTGGAGGGAGGGAGGCAGGACAATTGGGGTTAAGTGACTTGCCCAAGGTCACACAGCTAGTAAATGTGTCGAGTATCTGAGGCTGGCTTTGAACTCAGGTCCTCCTGACTCCAGGGGCAGTGCTCTATTCACTGCGCCATTTAGCCTTGTTTTTCTCAAATCTGTAGTGAGTTAGGGATTAAATGTTGCTCCATTGTGTTAGGCTTCTGGGAGTTTAATCTGGTCATTCTACTTTTCCTTTATTCTTATTTTTCAATTGATTTTGTTTCTTTCCATTAAATGCTCTGTCAAATCAATCAAAACTTTAATCATCAGTTTACAGCATCTTGTAGGCATTCAAAATACTCTCTAATAGTTTATCTTCCCCACTAGCATTTAAAGCTAAAGTTTACAACAAAACCTATAATATTGATTAGATAAGAGAGTTACTTTTTAATGAGATTCCTCTAATTGATAAGCCAGTGCTTCTATTAAACTCACATTATTCTAAGGACACACTTCCCAAAGACAGCAATTGTAATTAAAGGATTCATGGAAATAACAATGTGGTGGACACCAGTGTGTCCCCTTTCTCATCACCTGCTTTGCTCTCAACTACTTAATCTCCCATTCGTTCCCATTCCTGAGAGATTGCCAGTGGCTCTGTAATTGAAAAATTCACTGGCCTTTTATGCAGATATCCTCCTTAGCCAGAAATCACTTTAAAGTAAAAAAAAAACCAACTGTCAGTATTTAAAAAAAATGTGGCAGTCTAAATTGTTGGTATATCAGATTTATAAAGGAAATTTTAGAAACAGCATATATGACAGAAAGGCAATGGCATCTAAAGAGGAGAAAGAACACAGGAGCTTAATATCAAAAAAACCTGAGTTTGAGTAACAGTTCTGAAACCAAATACCTGTGTGACTGTGTTAAAATCAGTTACCTCTCTGAAGCATACTTTCCTTATGCTGAAATAGAGAAAACACTTTATGAACTCTAAAGTACTATGTAAAGATGAGCTGTCAATATTATGTTACTACCATTCTCCACAAAAATCCTCTTCCCAAGCTTTATCATAATATTGTCCTGATCTGTAGCTCTGGACCCAGATGACTCTGGAGGAGAAAGTGAGGCTGGTGACTTTACACGGCCCTCCCTCACTTAAATCCAGTTTACTTGCAAGTCATGGCATCATCTTCCTGATGTTATAGGCCTCTTCCAGAACGAAGGACAGACAATAACAACAAATAGTTATGATGTCGAAGTGATGTTGGGTTCTTCAAGGCTGTGCCAGTGGAGCTCAAGCTGTGGAAGATTTTAAAAAGAGCTTAAAAAGAGCTTAGCAAGGACTTGATGACAAATTGTCTCCAATTTGAGGACTAGCCTAAGTATAGAAAAGCTCATTGCCACAAGGCTGGCCAATTATTTGTCCAGAGCAACCTATGAACTAGATAAAAATGCAAAATAGTCCGCAGTCCTATGTAGGTCCCCTTTTACTCCTGAAGTAACTGTTACAAATTAGTAGGAAAGAGGGCATAAAAGTTAACATTCAATTTTCAAACTATCTAGAGACTCTTCATACTCTTTTTCTTTTCTTTTTGAAGGGGCAATCGGGGTTAAGTAAGTTGCCCAAGGTCACATGGCTAGTAAGTATTAAGTGCCTGAGGATTTGAACTCAGGTCCTCCTGACTCCATGCTCTATTCACTGCACCACCTAGCCATTCCCCTCATACTCTTAATGTTTAATTTTTAAGCTATAAGCAACAAGTTAAAACACTAGTGTAGGAACTGAATCATAACTATGTTGATCCTCTTTAAGTTCATAAAACCAAAAGATCTAGAAAGCAGCTTGTCCAAAAAAAAATAGGTTTAGATCTGAATCACACCATATACCATAATAAGTTGAAAAAGGAGAATGTACATATATATAAAAGTCACATTTTTTAAATGGAGGGAGTTGGATATAGACATCTTTTATAGTTCTATTTGACTAAAGACTTCTTAGCCAAAACAAGGGCTAGAGAAGATCACAAAATATAAAGCAAATTAACTTTGATTACATATAAATTTATGTATAAACAAAACAATAAAGTTAAGACTAAAAGGGGAACCATAAATTGAGGGAGAAACATATTTTTGCCAAATGTCTCTAATAAGAATTTAGTATACAATACATTTAGGGAATTGACACAAATATGTAAGACTAAGAGCCATTCCCCAATATAATACATAAGTGATTAAAGGATATAAACACTTGGCCATCAAATGAATTATAAGTAATTAAAAGCCACAGGAAAGGTTACTCCAAATCACTAGTAATAGGAGAACTGCAAATCAAAACTCTGGTGTTTCACTCATACCCAGAGAGTTGGCAAAGAAAGCAAAAAAAAAATAGAAATAGTGCATGTTGGAAGGGCTGTGGGAAGATAGGCACAATAACAGATTGATAGTGTAACTTCGTCTAATCATTCTGGAAAACAATTTAGTATTATGTTTAAAAAAAGTGAATGTCTATTAATGAATGTTCATTCCCTTTGACCCAGAAATTCCACAAGTGGCATATATCCTAAAGACTCTTCACTCTGCTGGTAGCCTGACTTTGGAATTCTTATCATATTAACGTCTTTCCTAAAATATGCCACATAGAACTGGATGCATTGTTCCCAATGTGGTCTGGATAGGGCAGAGAATACTGGAACTATCTTTTTCTCATTCTCGTTTCTCATTTTCTTATTCTCCTTATATTTCTCTTAATACAGCCTAGGATAGAATTAGTTTCTTTGACCACCATATCACACTTCTGACTCATTGAACTTCCAGTTCATTAATAGCCCCAGACAAACTTTTGACCATGCCTCATTTTGCACTCAAGTTGATTTTTTTAACCTAAGTAGAGGACTTTATATTTATTCGTACTATAGTATATCTTCCTAGAATCAGCTCAGTGTGCTGGCTACTGGAATCTTTTTGGCTGTGTCATCCAACATGCCAGCTCTCTAGCACGTTAGATTTATGTCATCTATAAATCTGTTCCTATTACATGTTAATAAACAACAAAGCACCAGGGACAGATTTCCTCTGCTAGAAACCTCCCTCTCACTTGATTTAACCAAATGTGATTACCCTTTGGGTCTAGTCGTTTTAACATATCTGAATTTACTTAACTGTACTGATAGCAAGGCTATAACTCTCTCTATATCTTGTTCACAAGGACTTCGTCCAGTGCTTTGTTGAAATCTAGGTAAACCATTCCCTCCTGAATCACTGCCTTGTTGTGATAGAAGGTCTCACATAATTCAGTGAAACTATGAGCTATGCCATACAGAGTTACGCAAGACAGACCGGTCATAGTGGAGAGTTCTAACAAAAGGTGATCCACTGGAGAAGGAAATGGCCTGACTGAATGCAGAATTCCAGAGAACAGCAAAGAGAGATAAGAAGGTTTTCTTAAATGAGCAATGTAAAAAATAGAAGAAACAATGGAATGGTAAAGACAAGAAAATTAGAGATATCAAGGGAACTTTTCATGAAAAAATGAACATGAGAGAAGACAAAAATGGTAGAGACTTAACAGAAGTAGAAGAGATTAGGAAAAGGTGGCAAAAATGTACAGAACTAACACGAGAAAGATATTAACATTGCCAATAACCACCATGGTGTGATTACTGATCTAGAATCAGACTTCCTGGAGAATGAAGTCAAGTGCACCTTAGGAAGCATTGCTAACAATAAGGCTAGTGTAGGTGATAGAATTTCAGCTGAGCTATTTAAAATCATAAAAGATGATGCTATTAAAGTGCTGCACTCAATATGTCAGCAAATTTGGAAGACTCAGCAGTAGCCACTGGATTGGAAAAGATCAGTTTACATCCCAGTCCTAAAGGAGTGTAATGCCAAAGAATGTTCAGATGACCAATGCAATCATCTCACATGCCAGCAAGGTTATGATTAAGATTCTGCAAGTTGGGGTTCAGCAATATGTGAACCAAGAATTAGAAGAAGAGCAGGCTGGTTTTCAAAGAAGCAGAGGAATGAGAGATCAGATGGCCAACATTTGCTGGATTATGGAGAAAGCAAGGGAGTTCCAGAAAAACATTTGCTTCTTTTACTACACTAAAGCCTCTAAGAGTGTGGATAACAATAAAATGTGGCAAGTCATCAAAGAGATGGGAGTACCAGATCATCTCACTTGTCTCCTGAGGAACTTGCATGCGAGACAAAAAGCAACACTTAGAACCGAGCACAGAACAACCGATCAGTTTAAGATTGGGAAAGGAGTACCACAAGGCTATATGTTGTCATCTTATTTATTTAATTTGTATGCAGAGTATGAGATGCAAAATGCCAGGCTGGATAGATCAAATGCTGGAATTAAGGTTTCTGGGAGAAAAATCAGTCTCAGATGTGCAGATGATTCCAGTCTAATGGCAAAACGTGAACTAAGAAGCATCCAGAGGGATGCAGGTGAGAGGAGAGTGTGAAAGCTGGCTTGAAGCTTGACATAAAAAAAACCAAACTCTTGGCAGCTCATTCCATCACTTCCTTGCAGAAATTGAAACAATGTCAGATTTTCTATTTTTGGGCTCAGAGATCACTATAGACAGCAACTGCAGCCATGAAATTAAAAAGAAGCTTACTAAAAAGCAGAGACATCACCTTACTGACAAAGGTCTATATAGTAAAAGCTATAGTTTTTCCAGTAGCAACATATCTGTGAGAATTGAACTATAAGGAAAGCTGAGTATCACAGAATTGATGCTTTTGAATTGTGGTGCTGGAGAAGACTTTTGAGAGTCCCTTGGACAGCAAGGAGATCAAATCAGTCACTACTTAAAGAAATTAATTCAGACTATTTCAAATACTGAAGCTTAAATATTTTGGCTACATAATGAAAAAAAAACAGGACTCCTTGGAAAGATTCTGATACTGGGGAAGATTGAAAGCAAAAGGAAAAGGGGATGGCAGAGGGTGAGATGGATAGATAGTGTCATGGAAGCAACAAACATGAGCTTAGACTTCAGGAGACAGTGGAAGATAGAATGGTCTGTCATGCTATGGTCCATGAGGTCATGAAGAGTCAAATACTACTAAATGACAGAACAACCAAGGTAAACCATACCTACAGCACCTGCTCCTCTATCAGTCAATAAACCTTGTTTAAAAAGGAAATAAGCTTAGTCAGCCATAATATAGTCTTAGTCACTCCTTCCCTTTTGAGACATTCACAGATCACATAATTGTGCCATGAAATAAAGTGAAGTCCACTAACCAGGGTTGTGCATGTCATATACCCTCTTCCCTGTATAACAAACTGGGATGTTATTTGCTCTTCTCTAGTCCTGTGTTACCTCTCCCATTCTTCAAAATCTTTCTGAGGTCAATGACAGTTGGTCAATAGTCACATCCAACAGTCTTTTCAGGATGCTGGACCCGGTAACCTGAACTCATCAGGGCAATGAAGTTGTCTTTTTACTATGCCCTTATTTATCATGGTGGGATTGATACCATATCAGCCTTTTTGTTCTGTACTTTCCCATCCATAGATAATTCTCAGCAGAAGTAGAATAAGAATTGGGTAGTTCTGATTTCTCTCTACTATCCATTATCATTTCTTTCATGTAATAATGGGTAGCTTGGGTAGTCCTCTTTTTTCCTATCATAACTTTACAAAAAAAAAAAAAAGGCCCCAACTTGGTTATGCATCTAACATTCATAACCAGTCCCAGCTCTTTCTGAACTTTAGTGACACTTACCATGCTTACAAGATTTTGACATGCTTTTTTCATTCATCTTTCACTGTCTACCCTTAATTCCATGTCTTTTAAAAATCTGTCATATCCAATGAGTTCCCTCTGTATCTATATTGGTTTCTTTAGGCAAATTTCCCTTTTTATTCCTCCTTGGAATTGTTTCTCTTTGTCTTAAGGTTACATTCTTGAACACTCCCCATCTTCTCTGGTTTAACGTCCTTAAGAGCCCTTTAGCTTATGGGACCTTACCTATCCATTCTTTGAACCCTCTAAAAATCTATTCCCCCTAAAATATAAGGTAGCTGTCAGATTAGTATGGGATACCATTCCCTCTCCTTAATCACAAATTCTAAATTAGAACAATAATTTATAATGTTCTCATTATTTCTACTTCAGCAACTAGTTTCTTTTTAATGTTTATAATTAACTCTGAAGTAGCAGTTCTCCTTGTCGTTTTGTTTACTTTTTAAAGAAGGAAATTATCATTAAAGCAAGGTTCTCTTTTTTATATTCTCTTTTTATTTATTTATTAGGTTCTCTGCTTTAGATGTTCTAATAATTATAATATCATACCTCTGGTTCAGGCTTTTTACCTGTTTCCTGAACTCATCATCTATTTCTTCCCTCTGTCCTGGCAGTTTGTAGTATGCTTTCATGATAGGATTATTTCTGTTTGTCTCCACCCAAAGACTCTACACAGTATGTTGCCACTCCTGTTTAACCTATATAAAATGATTGGGCAAGTGAGGAAACCAGAAGGTCTCAGAAACCACCTCAGTCAGCAAACAATTCTTCTCTTTTGCCCAAATAGAAAAACATAACAGCCAACCACAGCACTAGTTTAGCATACATAATCATGTTAAAAATATTATGGATGAGGATGACAGAAGATTACAAGCTATTCAGCTTCACTTAACAAAGAAAAGCTATCAAAGAGATAGCATACTGCATCGGGAAAAAAACAAAACATGGATTTAGATTCAGAAGAACTGAATTTTAATCTGAGCTTTGTGACTTAGTGTGTGATATTGTTCAAGTAATTTAATTTCTCTTGACTTGTTTCCTCATCTGTAAAATTAACAGGTTCACGTAGATAACTTCTGAAGGCCTTTCCAGTTCCAAAACTATCATTCAATAATATAAGCCAACATCTAGACTAAAGCAAAAGCCAGATAATTTTTAAAATCCTGAAACTATCTATAGTTTAAACTTAAAGGAATAAAACATGAAAAATAACACAAAGTAGAACAGAATATCTAGCATTCATATAAAGACCTATATTATCAATTATAATGGGACCATCATATTTAGACTTTAGCATCTCTCTTCAGATATATTGTGTGAGGAAGTGACTAGAATGTTCTAAGATGAAATTGAGAAAAGCAGCTGGACCTGACTAAATACATAGAGAAAAAAATCTGCCAATGGTCATACAATTTTTAAAGCACTCAGGAATCTGGGGGTTTTCAAGATACCTCAAGGAGAAGATTCCAAAATCATGAAAAAGATCACAATTAAAGGGGGATAAATGACAAAATAGAAGACATCAGCAAATACTAACCCATGTGCCTGACTACTTTCTCATCTCTATAAATACGAGAACTATGTACCTCTCCAAAGTATCTTAGATGGAAACCTGAGGAAGTCGTTGGATATTTGTAGATCATTTTCTGTATCACACCATATCTTCATAGTCATCAGCTGTTTGAGAGATATATGGGATATAGGACCCACAAAGGCATAGAGTTGGGCATTGAAGTATTACAAGGAACAGCAAGTCAGTGTGTATATATCATACTACTGTGCAGGAAGAGTAGAGTGTCAGAAGACTGGAAAGGTAGGAAGAAGTCATGTTGTGAAGGTTAAAAGCTAACCAGAAATGTCTATTCAGTCCTGAAGGTAATAGTTTCCTACTGAAGTTTATTGACTAACGTGTATGACATGGTCAGACCTGCACTTTAGGTAGGTCACTTTGGCAGCTGAGTGGAGGATAGACTAGAGTTAGGAGAGATTTGAGTCAGGGAGATCAACTAATTGTATCAGGCATGAGGTGATAAGGGTCTACACCAAGATGGCAGCAATATCAGAAGAGAGAAGGGAATGTAGGCAAGAGAAAAAGAATTAGATCAGATGAGTAAACAAGATAGAGACTCCAGTAGTAAATAATATGAAGCAAAAGAAATTGAAGACCAATCTCATTCATGTATATCGATGCTAAATTTTTAATAAACTCTTACAAAGAGACTATAGCAATATATTAAAATGGGGTGGCTAGGTCATGCAGTGGATAGAACACTGGACTTAGAGTCAAGGGGACCTGAGTTCAAATTTGGTCTCAGACACTAATAAGCTGTGTGATCCTTAGCAAGTCATTTAACTTCTGTTTGCCTCAGTTTCCTCATCTATTAAATGGGAATAATAATAAAATCTACCTCAGAGTTGTGGGATTCAAATGAGATAATAATTATAAAGTGCTTAGTGCAGTGCCTGGCAAATAGTAAGCGTTATATAAATGTTGGCTATCATTATTATTTGGTGATTATGCACCAGGTTCAATTTATATCTTAAATGAAGGTATGGTTCAGCATTACAAAAAAAAAATAAACATAATTAATAACATGAAAATCAAAATGACACGATCACATCAATAAATGCTTTGACAAAGTATAACACTGGTATTAAATATCTTAAGAAGTCAAAGTATGGAAGGCCCCTTCTTTAATATGCCTATTTAATTTTAACTTAATATGCATATATTTAATACACACATCTAAACCCAAAAGTCAGTAATTATCTGCACCAGTGAAACACTATAGCTTTTCTGGTAAATAAAGAGGTAAAGGAAGGATAAAAGAAGGCTATTCTGTCTTCCCACTGCTATTTGACACAGTACTAGAAAGCCAAACTATGGCAATAAGACAAAAACAAAATTAAATTATAGAAATGGATATAAAGAGAAAGCAAACTTATCCATATTTGTAGAATCTTTCTTCAAGCAGATTATATTTTCAAACTGTTTCTTCCCTTTGAGGTTAATATACTCCACGTTTTCTACTGTTATGTAAAGTAAAAAAGTAGTTGTGGGGACAGGGGACAAGTACCAAAACTACGTTCTTCAAACTTTGATGGATGGTCTGTTGCCATAGTATTCTATAATTTAGCAAACACCATTTAGGCCTTCATACTTTTAAAAATTGTGCTCTTATCTCCTCTCAGTCTTAGTCTTTTCCAACTGGCGTTCCAATTTTATAACTCCTCTTATTATATTACATTATAGTTCTCTGAGCTTTATTGGACTTTATTAAAAAGACATTTTGGATAATAGTAGGAATTTTTTCCTTTATAAAGTGTGATTC
The DNA here is from genome assembly GCF_028583685.1 of Petaurus breviceps papuanus. Lineage (NCBI taxonomy): Eukaryota > Metazoa > Chordata > Mammalia > Diprotodontia > Petauridae > Petaurus > Petaurus breviceps. Next base: position 786,561 of record NW_027185776.1, on the reverse strand, counting down.
ATTTTTTTAATGTCTTATATTGTTGTTCATAGGCCCAAAGGTTGTAAATCCTAGGAATGTGTTACAAACTGAAACATAAACAATTAAGTGAATACATCTTTGCTGAACTGATGCCAAATTTCATGTTAGTTTGGTGATGAACATAAATGAGGAATGGATGATGCCAAAACTTATTTTTACTAATGGACTACAAAGTTTAATGGAGAAAAAGTCAATATACAAGCATACCATATTAGCTACTCCAGAAAAAAACAATTAATTGAATAGAATACTCAAATAGTTTTAGTATATCTCCCATAACTAATAAATTAAGGGATAAATCAGATTGAACTAACTTTACTAAAATGTTACTATTGATAGAATAGCTTATATTTGGATCGCGCTTTATGGTTTGCATAGTATTTTGCATGTTATCTCACTTAATCTGTATGAAAATCCAGTAAGACAGGATATTCTGTGACTTGCCTCATTTTACAGAGAGGAAATAGAGGATAGATTAAGTGTAGCCTGTTTTAGTATCAGAAGACCAGGGTTTGAATCCTGACTCTGCCGGTTGTGTGACCTGGACAAGTCACATGATCTCTCTAAGTCTTCATTTAAACATTTTTAGATTGAGAGTATTGGACTAGATAATCTCTCAGTAACCTTCCACCTTTAATGTCCTTTGACAATGTGATTTCACTAAGATCACACAACTTATAAGTGAAGAACCCAGATCTTATGAGTAAGAATACTATACATCCTGCCTTATAATGAAAGAAAGAAGTCAGATCAATTACTATAAGCATCAAAACAAGCATTTGGAATATCCAAGGCTTCAAAACAGCTAATAAAAAAGCATTAAAAAACAACTGCTAGACTCTAACTGAAGCTTTATTTTAATTAATCCGTATATACCCAAAGCCTTTTAGTTACACTTAGGTCAGAAAAAGATTCAAGCTTCAAGTGATGATTTATCTGTGTATGAATAAACTCCAAAGGATCAGCCAAGGAGAGAAATGATAGTATATTCCTTTCCTGCTAGTGTGCCCAGTGAGTGACAAGTTCACCAGAAGAAAGAACTTCATATAAAGGTATTAGTAGCACAGTTTGATCAGGGGAAATGTGGTTTAATGGATAAAATGATGCATTAAGAAAGACTTGGGTTCAAATCCTGCATTTGATCCTTATTGGCTATGGATCATTTACCCTCTCTGAGCCTCAATTTCTTCCCCCATAAAATGAGGAGAATACTTGTAGCACCAATTTCATAAGTTGTTGTTAGGCTCACATTCAATATTCTATGTTAAACACTCTGAAAACTTTGAACTTTGCTACTACTTCTAACAGTGCTGTTCTCAACCCATCCATACCTGCCCATCTTGTAATGGCCTCCAAGGCTTCTGTAAAGCCAATCATGATCAGCTGTCCTGAGGATTGCTTCTGTGAATAGCTTTAAAGGTCTAATCACATAGTATAATAAACTCTATTTATTCAGCAATAAACTAAAACATAACATTCATGACAACATAGCATAGCAACTTATTACTGAGGTGGCCACATAGTCTTAAACAAAACATATCATTCAGTATATCTTATGGTCATCTTTAAGGAGCAACAAAAAGTACAACTACCATGCACCCCTAAGTCACAGTAAGTTACAAATCTCATCAGTCAATACAGAGTATCCAAAGTAAAGTCCTCTTTCATCTTGACTGGAGGCTGGCTTCCAAACCTCATGGTTCCTTCTCCATGGGCTGACCACTCCCAGCTCTTGCCTGGATTCACATGTAGGCAGCTTTCCACTCCTGTTCCATATCCCAGCTCACAGGGACTGCTCCACTCAATGCTCTCTGCAGTTTATGTTTCTAGGAGAACAAAGCTTAACAGGGACACAGCAATATTTACACACATTACCAGCACTATCCTCTCAATTCACTTTGTCTGAGAAATCAACACAGAACAATAGACAGAGTGCCTACATTACAAACATTTGTCTCTCAGTTCTGCCTGCTCCTAGCTCAACTAGTGCTCCTACCTGCTCCTTCCTGTTCCAAGCTTTTCGCAAGCTCCTCCCACCATGGGCTCCTATGTGATTACATTCCGCCTATTAAGGAGCAGGGGAGATCTTCAAATTCTCAGGCCTATTAAGAGCAGGGAAGATCTTCAAACTCTCTTACTCCTATTAAGGGCAATACAATGTATACTGTTTCCAATCAAAGACATTTGAGATGATCAAAGGCGAGGCCCAAAGGCACTTGATTAGCTAAAATTCAATCCTGTTTGGCTTGCCATTACACCTTCCCAGGAGGCCTACCCAACATGTGGGGATAGACATTCCTCTAGTTCTCTTTACAGTGTGTGAATACCAGTGGAGTACATTTGTTATCCTTCATTCCCACTATAGCAAGACCAAACTCTAAAGCATTATATAAATGTCAACTGTCATTATTAATATCTTCAACCAATCATCACAAATACCAGAGAGAATGACCCTCTGACCTCTAGTGACCTTGTATCTAGGGTCAACCAACATGACATTTAAAAAAATCAACTTCAGCAATATTGCTGGATATAATATCACATGCTGCTCAGAATCTTCTAAAATTTCCAGAAAATCTATGAAAAATTCCAGGTATTTCAAAAATCACTTTCAAACAACACAGTTTTTGCTATTTGAAAGTACTTGGTAAATGTTTGAATAAATGGATAGATGGATGGAAGGAATGATTATGCAGATACATAAGATCAAATTTATTTCTTAATAATAGTCAAGTTTTGTTTGGAGGCAGTAGACTCGACTATTATTAAGAAAGAACACCACTTACTCTAAAGAACTAAAAATGAGTATCACCCAGAGGGCAGTGGAAAGGTGCATGGTAGAGATAAGCAGGCTGAAACATACAACCAATGAAGAACTCCAAAGAAGAATTGGAGTAATGGATATCACCAGGAAATGTTATAGTAGGAAGAGGAGATGATCTGGTCACATGTGAAGCATGAGAGATGATAGGGAGTGCCAGAGACTCCTCTGGTACCATTGTGGTATCAAAAAAAGCCTAGAAATTCCTTCAGCATGTTGGGTGGATCTCCAGTAACAAACATGGGAGAATATAGTTGAGAACAGCACGGAGTAGGCAGGAATGGATAGTAGTGTTCTGGATTGCCATGGGGAATTCCTAAATCACAAAACTATGGATTCATTTGAGTATTTAATAGTAATCAAAACATTATGGTCATCCTAGAAGGTGATCGAGAAAAAAACCCTTCAAAAATTGAATTCTTTGCTTTTCTTTAACCTAATTTATTTAGGATTTATGTAGTTTTAGACTTTAGGTTCTTATATAATTTTATTATGTTCTTGAAGAAATATTCCTCATTAAACATACAATGGGAAACAACCGTCAGTCTCCAGTGAATGTTTTCTGAGATGCAAGAAAGCAAACCTTTCCGTCTACTTTCCTACCACGTAGGGTAGTTAGTCTCTTTTTATGATCAGGGTATTAGAAATGGTTTTATGCCTGTAGTTCACATTTCAACTCCTCCTCTATTTGTTGCATTAGCAAACTGAAACTCATTAAATCTCATTACTCCGGCCCATCTTTCCAAGCGCGTGAACCCAAGGAACACTCATCTTGCTTGTATGGACACACATAATCTCTCCTGCATTATGCTTGAAAGTTCAGCTTGCTCCTGAACCCTCAGTCAAAGGATATGAACTTGGTACTTTCAAAAAGGCTGCATCTGCGAGCTCAGCCATTACACCATCTGTTAAAGTGGTCAGAGTTCGTTTTATTGCCTCCTTTGTAGAAGGACTTGGTACTGTAAAAGCCTGTGTTATTGAAAAACATAATTTTCCTCATCATTATGCTTTCTTTCTAGCCGGATCATAACCTGCGAGAAATCTATTGAGCATAGAGTGAAAAGCTCTTCAGAATAGCAGTTCTTAAGGAATTAAATGATTACCATCTCTGTCCCATTTCTTTTATCTCATAATCAAGTTCAAGATGATACTAGATATCTCTGTTGAAGTGATTATATATTTGAAATAGAAATGGCTTTATCTCCATTTAGTGATCACACTGTTGAAGGCAGAACTATTTCTCCCCATTTATGTTTAAATATGTTTATAGTTCTTTACAACTGTCCTTTTGGTTAAAGACTTGAACTACATTTTAAAGAGGAACTCGGCTAATGGGTGTGTTTTAGAATGCTTTATTCACATTAATGATGGGGATAATGAAGATCTGCTTTAGAATCTGAGAATGTTAAGGCTAGTAAGGACCGAAAAGATCACCTAGTCCTACTCTCTGATTTTACAGATGAGGAATCCAAGGTCTGGAGGGGTAAAATACCAAAGGTCTGGTAACTAGTTAATGGTCACTGCAGGGCCAGTACTTGGGTCTTTACTAACTGTCAAGTCTGGTTCTTTTCACTAAGCCACACTGCCTCCTTAAATAATATCTTTATAGTTATACAAGTTTGGTTTAGGGGAAAGCTGAAAGGGGTGATGCCGTGAGAAGTATAGAACAGAATAGACTAGAAATGTAACATATAGGCCATTTTGAGATTGGTTAAAAAATCATCATATAAAATTAAATTGTCTTGATCATCTTATAGCAAAGTCTGAACAAGACTATTTCCCCAGACTTGTCAGATATGCATGAGAAAGAAAACTTATTCAGATAAAAGCTTAAATTGCTTTGTCACCTATAGCAATAAGCCTTTTCAAAACATGAATATAGATTGCTGTCCCTAAAGCCACCTCCTAAATGGTTGGCAAAAGGGTTCACATTACTATTTTATTGGATAAAACCCAAAATTGCATTTTAATTACTTTCAGCCACAAAGGACAGATCACAGAGTTCATATTTTGGCAAGTCCTCTCTCAATTTTTCAGGATCTGATTACCATGGCATTTGATTTCTTATTAAGGCTGCCTGAATTTTTATTATTTTCCCATTTACTAATTCCTCTATCAAGGAGTGCAACTAAGGAAATAATTTGATGTGACAATCCATCTAGCCTGTATTTGATTCTGGTAAAGTGTTTAATAATGAAGGAAGCTGAAGCCAGAAGCAAAAAAGTGCTATTTTTCATTTATCTCCTTATTTATACAGATTTTCATTATCTTCTGATTCCACATAAGAAATAATATGGCACAGCATATAGAAAACATTTAATAAGTTGTTTCTGTATAACAAAATGCTTATTGACCATGCCATAGTTCTATCTTGGTGCTCACTTTCTTTGTTAAGCAAAACATTTTTCATTTTTCTGTTTTAACTGTTAGATTAAATTGTTGAATCATTTTGAATGTTAATCACTTTTGTCAGGCGTGTTTCTGTTTCACTAGTGATCAAGAACAGTAAATGGAGAGCTAGATACACCCTTGTTAAGCACCTAATAATACACAAGAAACCATAAAAAATAAGTGAGACATAGTTCCTGCCTTCAAGGGGCTTACAGTCTGGTCTGGCTAGGTAAGATAGGCACACAAATAAATAATAAGATGAAACTCTGAAAGGACATGAGATAGAGAGTTTACATGATTAAAAAAATAGACTCAGAGCATATCTTATAATAGCAGTAGGTCAAATTGCTTTTATCTTTTCAACCAAAAATTGTACTTTTTATATTAGGGAATAGATAGTCTCTTCCTCGAAGGAACTCAGTCTAATCACACTATTTGCTATTGGCAGAATAAATTAGATTAAATGAAATAGGGTCTTTAAAAAAGAGAGAGGAAGAAAGAAGAGTGTTCCTATTCTTATTCTTGTTAACTCTGACATTTCTGTTTCCTTAAAACTAACACTTCAAGATTCCTTTTGAAGGCAATATTTAATTTGAAACCTGCTCTAAAAATAATTTTCCAAATAGAACACTCCAGCCTCTTCCAAGTGGTAAGATCCTTTATACCTGAATGATAGTATGATGTGACATGCTATGCTGATGACAATTTAAATGCCTCCTTGAGGGCTTCATCTCTCAAAATAAACTTTCCACTACAAGTCATGCATCAACATAAGTCATATAGTCATCTAAAAAGGAACAGAAATTGTCTGCAGATCTTTCCTGTGTTTACTTGAGTGTGTGAGTAGCTTTTCTTAACACTGGTGTCTTTAAAGGAGTGAAATTAATACACACATTACTAACTAGATTACTGTGGAACCCTGCAGGGGTTTCTCATCAACAAAGAAGGAAAAACTACAAGAAGAAAAGGCTAGACTAGAGCTGGTTAGTCTGAGGAGAAGGAAGCTTGTTGGAGAAACTCTTCAGTTGGCAGGTCATTTCATCCCCAGCAGGGGTTTCTTTCATGAAGTGTAATTTTTTCTCTCAATATTTAGTCAGTACAACAGCTTTGGCTCTAATGCAATGGTGGTGTTGACTTAAGTTTAAATATTTCTCCTGGCAGTCAAAAAATGGTGAGGGAGAGAAATAGGGAAAAGAGAGAGTTCTCCTCCCCTCTTTCCCTCCTTCACCACCTCCAAGTCATGAAAATTTTCCTAATTCAGACCTCTGCCCCACCACTTTATTTTAGCTCTTCATGTTCCAGGGGAAGCTAACATACACAGTGTCAACTTTCAGAACTCTGTGTGTTTGTCATGATGCCTCAGAATAAAAAAAATTTCATTAAGTTTATTATTTGGAAAGAACTCCAGCAGTCAGCAAGGTACCTAGATATATCCATTAACACACACCATGAGCTACACATACCATTCGAAAATCTCTAATGTTGGCTCCTCTGCATCTAAGATGTGGATGTGAACAGGTAGTAAGAGTCACTTCAGTTGCAGGATATGAAATAAACCCAGATAAATCATCAGTGTTTCTTTGTATAATGTCCAACAGGAAAAGATAGAAAGAGAAATTCCATTTAAAATAACTGCAGACAGTTTAAAATATTTGGGAGTCTCATGCCAAGACATACCCAGGAACTATATGAACAAAATTATAAAATGCTTTTCACACAAATAAAGTTAGATCTAAACAATTGGAGAAATATTAATTGCTCATGGGTAAGCCAAGTCAAAAAATGACAATCCTGCCTAAATTAATTTACATATTCAGTGCCATACCAACCAAATTACCAAAAATTGTTTTATAGAGCTATAAAAAATAATAAAATTCATTTGGAAGAACAAAAGGTCAAAAATGCCAGGCAAATCAATGAAAAAAATGTAAAGGAAAGTGGTTTAGCAGTATCACCTCTCAAACTATACTACAAAGTGGTAATTACGAAAACAGTCTGGTGCTGGCTGAGAAATAGAGTGATGGATCTGTGGAATAGATTAGGTACACAATACACAGTAGTAAATGATTATAGTAATTCAGTGTTTGACAAACCGAAAGATCTAAGATTTGGGGCCAGCTAATCATTATTTGACAAAAATTACTGGGACAGCTGGAAAGCAGTTTGGCAGAAACTGGGTATAGGTCAACACCTCACACCATATACCAAGATAAGGTGAAAATAAGTACATGATTTAGACATAAAGAGTGATAACATAAGCAAATTAGGGGAGCATGGACTATTTTACCTGTCAGATTTTATGGATAAGGGTAGAATTTATGACCAAACAAAAGATAGAGAGCATTACAGGATGTAAAATTAGTCATTTTAATTACCTTAAATTAAAAAGAGGTTGCACAAATAAAACTAATACAGTCGAGATTTGAAGAAAGCAGGAAACTGGGGATAAAATTTATAGCATTTCTCTGATTAAAACCTCATTTCTCAAATATATAAAGAATTGAGTTAAATTTATAATGCATATAATTTGCCAATTGAAAAAATGGTCAAAAGATATGAAGTCAGTTTTCAGAAGAAGAAATCAAAACTAACTATAGCCATATATGCTCTAAATCACTATTGGAGAAATACAAATTAAAATAACTCTGAGGTTCCATCTCTCATTGGCTAACATAACAGAAAAAGAAAATGACAAATGTTGGACGGCATGTGGAAAAATAAGGATACTAAATATACTTGTTGAAGGTATGAAATGAACTAACCATTCTAGAGAGCAATTTGGAACTATGCCTAAAGAGATCTCAAACTGTACATACAATTTGACCCAGCAATACACTGCTAGGTCTGTATCCCAAAGAGATCAAAGGAAAAGGACCTGTTTGCACAAAAATATTTATGGAAGTCCCTTTTGTGGTGGCAAAGAATTAGAAATCGAGGGAATGTCCATTATTTGGGAACTGGCTAAACAAGTTGTGGTATATGATTGTAATGGAATGCTATTGTGCTATAAGAAATGGTGAGCAGGACGCTTTCAGAAAAACATAAAACCACTTACATGAACTGATGCAAAGCAAAAAGAGCAGAACCAAGAGAACAGTGTACACAATGACAGCAATATTGTACAACGATCAGCTGCTTAGCTCTTCTCAGCAATATGATTATCCAAGACAGTTCTGAAGGACTTATGATGAAAAATGCTATCCACCACCAGAGAAAGAAATAATGGAGTCTGAATGCAGATCAGAGCATACTTTTCTTTCTTTATTATTGAGTTTTTTTACCAACATTTTCTTTTACAACATGGCTAATATGGAAATGCTTTACATGACTGCACATGTATAATCTATATCAAATTGCTTGCCTTCTCAAAGAGGGGGAGGGAAGGGAAGGACAGAGAGAATTTGGGACTCAAAATTTTTTTAAATGTTAAAAAATTTTTGTTTACATGTAATGGAGAAAAAAATTAAACTTAATTTAAACTGAAAAAAAGTTATTGAGGAATTGCCTAGACAATTCAGACAAAGAATATATATTGACTGGGCTACTTCAGTAATAATTCAAATTTTGTTTTGTTTTTCCAAACTACTCATATCTGAATTATTTTACTAAAATGTAAGTTTCATCAGAATCATCCAACAAATTGCCACAACCCTCAGTTTTACCTTAGTTGTATAGACACAGAATGAAACCTGAAGCATAAGGCCAAATATTTGAAAACTTAAGAAAAGGAAAAATAGACCCTCCTACCAGTTTTCCGGTGATTTAAGAAAAAAAGTTTGGCCTTGAATTATCTGAACGTTTTGGGCATTGTGAAACTACTACCACATGCTTTCAAATCATTTTACAATAGATTACATTTTCCAAAAAAAAATAACAATGGGGACAGCTAGGTGGTGCAGTGAATAGAGCACAAGCCCTGAAGTCAGGAGAACCTGAGTTCAAATATGGTCTCAGACACTTGACACATTTATCAGCTGTGTGATGTTGGGCAAGTCACTTAACCCTAATTGCCCGGCATTTCCCCCCTCCCAAAAAAACACACAAAAAAACCCAAAATATAACAATGGTCAGGACAATTTGGTAGCATCTTTCCTTTCTGTTTTTGGATGGAAAATTTCCCTGCAAGAAATATTTGTTACTTATACAATAAAATGAACCTGGTGTGATTTCTTTATTGTTTAGTATTTTCCTTCAGACTGTAAGAAGCAGTGTGACCTGGCTTAATAAAAGATTCACATGGTATAACATTGTCTTATAGAACTATCTCTACAATTCACACTTACCCTTAATTATTTAAGTTAATAATTAAAAAAAGAAAGGGCAGGGGCAGCTAGGTGGCACAGTGAATAGAGCAATGGCCCAGGAAGACCTGGGTTTGGATCCATCCTCAGACACTTAACACAAAAACTAGCCATGTGACCTTGGGCAAGTCACCTAACCCCAATTGCTCTCCAAAAAAAAAGAAAGAAAAGGAAAGGGCATATTCCTTCTTAGTGAAATCAGGCTAAAAGAAGAATACATCTCCAAGTCTATGTTGGTGACAAAGGCTTTTTATAAGTACATCTTAATACAATGAATTTAGAAAATGTTAGTATTTTAATAGATTGCACAAGTGTCAGAATCTAGTTGAAAGAATTGGCGGAATCTGTTTGAAGTTCTCTCTATAATCTTTGATAAGCACTTTGAAATGAAAGTTCTGAAATAAGAGTTACACAAATGAGAAGTTGGTAGAATACCAATCATTCCACTGGAGGAAATCCTTCTTGGACTATATTATAAATGCAGTTCACATTCATATAGCTATTTATATTGGTTCTAGGTTGCCTACATTTCCAAATCTAATCTCAACCTAGCGTTCAAAGACTTCCATCAATTGCCACAACTATCTCATAAAACTCACTTCATGTTTCCTTTTCCTGAAAACCATTCTGATCATTCCTTTTTCATATCACCTAAGAACTTTTATGTTTGGCTCGTGCTGTATTATTATATTTGTCAACATATGAAATTGGCTGCTTAATGAGGTCCCTATACCTGGAGCTGTTCAAGCAAAGGCCCGCTGACCGTTTGGGAATGCTAGTGGAGTAAGGGGTCAGATTAAACAGCATCAGGAATCCTTTCCAGTTCTGAGGTTTTATAATCCCATGGAGGTGAGCTAATCATGCTACATGAGTGAAGAGTAGATGGCACAATAGATAAAGCACTAGGCCTAGGGTCGGGAAGGTGCTGTCGTTCCATTGTTTTCAATTGAATCTGACTCTTTGTGACTCCATTTGGGATTTTCTTAGCAAAGATACTGGAATGGTTTGCTGTTTCCTTCAAGAAGATCTGAGTTTGGGGCAGCTAGGTGATGTAGTAAATAGAGCACCGGCCCTGGAGTCAGGAGGACCTGAGTTCAAATCTGGCCTCAGACACTTACCACAAAAACTAACCGTGTGACCTTGGGCAAGTCACTTAACCCCAATTGCCCTCCAAAAAGCAAAAAAATTTTTTTTTTTATTTTTAAAAAAAGATCCGATTTCAAATACGTCCTCATTCACTTAATAGCATGACCCTGGGCAAGTCACTTAACCTCCATATGCTTCAGTTTCCTCATCTGTAAAATGGGAATGATGATAGCAGGGTTGTTGTGAGGATCAAATGAGATACTTTTCTAAAGCACTTAGCACAGTGGCTGAACATAGTAATATAAATGCTTATTCCCTACCCTCCCCTTCCTTTCCCCTCGCTTCCCTTCCACCAGGTGCTAATTGTAAAAAATAAAAAAAAGTTGGAAATTTCCAAAACCTCAAGTGGATCCTTTGCAGAGTACCTATGGAAGAACACGGACAAAAGTTGCAAAGGATGAGGGGTATGGGAGGGTTGTGATCCATTACCAATAAAGGGAATAGCTACAAAAATGAGATGACAGATTCATTGAAGTATTGATAAATTACCTTGGATATATGCTCAACTTTACTTCCAAGTTGGTTACATATTTTCTTCTAGGGTTGGGGGTTGATTTTTTTATCTTTTTTTTTTTTTTGCTTTTTTGGAGGGGGGGGAAGGCAGGGCAATTGGGGTTAAGTGACTTGCCCAAGGTCACACGGCTAGTAAGTGTTAAATGTCTGAGGTCACATTTGAACTCACATCCTCCTGACTCCAGGGCTGGTACTCTATTCACTGTGCCACCTAGCCACCCCTAGGGTTATATATTCAATTTATGTTTTAGTCACCTTGTTCACCTAGGTAATTATAACAGCTAACATTTACATAGTGCTTCAAAGTTTTGCAAAGCACTTTATAGACCTCATTTCATTTGGGACTCATAATAACCCTATGAGGTAGTTACACTAGGTGTTATTTTCCCCATTTTATGAAAGAAGACCCTTAGGCAGAGAAAGATTAAGTGACATCGTGCATTGTCACACAGAGGCAGAATTTGAATTCAGGTCTTCTATCTGCTGCTGCTATTCGCTGCTGTTCAGTTGTTTTCAGTCGTTTCTGACTCTTTAAGAACCCTGTTTGGGGTTTTCTTGGCAGAGATGCTGGAATGGTTTCCTATTTCCTTCTCCAGTGCGTTTTACAGAGGAGGAAACTGAGGCAAGTAAGTTTAAGTGACTTGCCTGGGGTCACACAGCCAGTAAGTATCTGAAATGATCTTCCTCAGTAAATTTAAAATAATTAACAGAGGGGAGGCACTAGAACTGAAGGGGATCAGAAGAGGCTTCTTGTTCCATTTATTCCACAAGCATCTAGGAATGACCCCCTGTCTTCATGGTGCAAACTCATGTCTATCACAACTGTCTCTTAGAGGGTACAATGGATAGAGTGCCATACTTTCTGGAATCGGAAAACTTGAGTTCAAATCCAGCTCCAAAACCTTACTAGCTGTGTTACCCTGGCCAAGTTACTTACCCTCTCCCAGTCTCAGTTTTCTCATCTGTAAAAGGCTGATAATAATAACATCTATCTCATAGGGTTGTTGTGAAGATCAAGTGTGATAACCTTTGTAAAGGTCTTTGCAAACCATAAAGAGCTAAATAAATGTTAACTATTTTAGACATTAAGGTGGTACAAGGGGATAGAGTACCAGATTTGGAGTCAGGAAGACCTGAGTTTGGATTCAGCCTCAGGTATTAACTGTGATCCTGGTCAATACATTTACCCCTCTCTCAGCCTCAGCTCCTTCATCCATAAAATGAGGATCATAATAGTACCCACCTTCCAGTAATGCTTGTGAGGATCCAACAAGTTAACATATATAAGGTTCTATCTAAACACAAACTCTTATAGCCTATACCATCTTTCAAAATCTACCTCCAAGAACCCCCACACACACTTTTTTTCTTTCTTTTTTTTTTTTGCTTTGTGGAGGGGGGAAGGTAGGACAATTGAAGTTAAGTGACTTGCCCAAGGTCACACGGCTAGTTTTGTGTTAAGTGTCTGAGGCTGTATTTGAACTCAGATCCTCCTGACTCCAGGGCCGGTGTTCTATTCACTGCACCACCTAGCTGCCCCGTTTCTTTCTTTTAAAAAAAAAAATTAATCCCATCCAACTATGGCTACCCTATTTACTCTGAATTGTCATAGCACTTGTATGCTTGCTTTGGATGATATTAGGATTTGGGCCGGGGGGAGAGGTGGGAATTTGGGGAATGAAGAGAGATTGTGGTACAGTACAAAATATCTTAGGATACCCAGAGGATCAGACAACACCTTTTACCTCTAATTGCATATGACTTTGGACAAAAGGCTGCTTCACCTGTTGGGGCTTTGACTTTCTCCTTTATATAAAATGAAAGGGGTTAGAGTAGATGATGTTTAGTTGAATGATGGGTTGATCTTATTTTATATAGCACTTTTATGTTTGTAAAGCATTTTATATACATTATCTCGGATGGATGGATGGATGGATGGATGGATGGATGGATGGATGGATGGATGGATGGATAGTTGGTTGAATGGACAGAGGGTTGGAAAAAGCATT
>NW_027185776.1:773072-773349 GCF_028583685.1 Petaurus breviceps papuanus | reverse complement strand
GACATTTACAATTTACGAGATGCCTCAGCATGGTGTCCTGAAAATTTTGGTAAGTCACTTTCTGCCTTGGTCTCTTAAAATGGAAGCAAATAAACATTTACTAAACACTCACTATGTTGCAAGGCATCACACTAAATACTTTACAAATATCTCATTTGATCCTCATAATGACACTCAGAGGGAAGGGCTATTATTATCCCTATTTTACAGTTGAGGAAACTGAGGTAGACAGAGGTAGAGTGACTTTCCTACAGTCACACAGTTATTAAACTTCCAA
>NW_027185776.1:770712-773062 GCF_028583685.1 Petaurus breviceps papuanus | reverse complement strand
AATGCTTATTCCAACCCTCTGTCCATTCAACCAACTATCCATCCATCCATCTCTCCACCTAAAACCCCCAATCTCTTTACACTTTTCTGGCCTCTCTTATACACTCCCTATATTTTAGCTTTCCTAATCCCCCTAATAAGCTACAACCTTCTTGTGGGCAGGGACTATCTGAAATTTCATCTTTGTGTCTAGCACAGGGACTTACATATAAGAGGTGCTGAATGGGGTGTCAGAGAATCTCAAGACTTGGAAGTGACTTCGAAAGTCATCTAGACTAATTTGTCCCTAAATGGGAATCTGATCTACAAAATCTCTGCCAAAGGAATCATTCAATATGTGCTTAAAGGATTCCAGGCAGGCAGCTAATACCACTTTGGGACTGCTCAAATGGTTAGGAAGTTTCCCTGAATTGCTGCACCAACCAGTTAGCTAGGGTGTTGGGGAAGGGGGGGAAGGAGGGTTGGGTGGAGGTGGCTACACCTGCTGTCTAGGTAGGGCCCCAAATCTCCAAATCCAGGTACCCTGTTGTTTTTACTTCTGGAACAAAGACCTGGGCCCTTGTAGCAATGAAAGAGCAAAAAGGTAGATGAGCTGCAGGGACAACACACTGAATGTTCAGTTTAAAAATCTCAAACAACAATCATGCCCTTCAGTGAATAGTAATAACATCCATAGGAGTATATCTGAAAGTGTGTTGGATGGCCAATTGTCAGAAATCTCCTCTGAATTATTAAAACCTCATGTATCCTATATAGAATTCTTATTGTTAAAACAAATAATATAAAATTTAAAATTGAAATAGCTTTAAGGTTTGAAAAGTACTTTATAAATATTCCATTTTATCCTCACAACAACCCTCAGAGGTGGGTACTCTTATTATCCTCATTTCACAGACGGGAAAACAGAGGCATAGAAGTTAAGTGATTTGCCCAGGGTCACACAGCTTTAAAAGAAACATCTCAGGCTGGATTTGAACTTAGGTCTTTCTGACTTCGAGTTCAACACTCTATCCCTGTGCCACCTGTCTGTCTAAGAGTAATACCTCAAGAAGACCCTTAAATCTGAAATTACAAGAGGCTGTTAATGTTGAATTACCTGTAAAGCAGGCTTTTAAAATATCAAGCTCTAAAATAAGCTTCTTGGAATATTTCGTTCAAATGTATCCAAGTCTGTAATGGTCCTAAGAAAGTGTGATACCAACTTTTCACTGTTTTGAAATACAGAAAATTCCTACTTTCTGTCCTAGACCAAACTCCAGCTGCAACAAGTTGGTCTAAAATGCCTGGCTATCTCCATAGCTTCATGTTACTTATTTGGAGAAATATACTCAAGCATTTCATATTATGCAGAACTGAAAGCAGAACAATAAATCTTTTACTGGCTATTTAGTAATGATTGGTATCACACATTACTGTCTATGGAATACAAATTGCCCCTCTCATTAAATTATACAATTGAAGACTCCCAAGACTGCTGAAATATTCTTTCTTAAGGATGTAGATGGGATAAACGTTACCTTTCCTCTTCTCAACTGGTATATTTGAACTGCACATCTTACTGTGTGTTTTAAACGAACAATCAACAAAAGTGGCATTGAGAATAAGCAGCTGCTGATAATTTTTGCTTTATTCATTTACTGAGATAACAGAATAGGGATGTACTTGCCTGATTTCAAAAATTCACTTTCAGTGATTCTTCTATCATAATACTATATTATTTATTGCTTACTTTCCTTGTTTTCTTTGCTAGCGTTCTCACTGCAATAACATTTACACAATATTAAGCAATATAACCAAGTAGTTTTACAATGGAGGATAGGATTGAGAGACAATTTTTAATTTACAGATCAGTACCCATGTTTATCCAAATAATTCACAGAACTGGCTGTACTGTTGAATTTATGGAATTTTGGAATGTAAAAGGGTAAAATAGTTAATGTCATGACCTTTTTTCCCTCATCATATCACAGTGAACAAGACTGGTAGTAAAGAGGAAAATGAAGCAAAAGTATGAGTTTCATAGCTGTAATTTTAAAAGGGAAGATATATTATTACATTTTTTGCTGCAGAAACTGCATTATTCTGAAGGAATATTCCATTGCACCAACACACAAATCATTCATGTGAGAGGAGAGCAGATGGATCATGTGAGTAAAATTTTGCAGTGATTTGGGGAGAGAAATAAAATACCGTTAGGAAGGCAGGAGGTGGAACATAAAGCTTCATTGTTCTTTTCCACAGGCTTCTATGCTGACAAGTGCTTCCTCTAATTCCAATTGTATTCTCAAAAAAAATTCGGTTCCCAAATTTTCAGGACACCATGCTGAGGCATCTCGTAAATTGTAAATGTC